>NW_028154056.1:0-141000 GCF_964211835.1 Anser anser | reverse complement strand
TTTTACTCAGGTGGGCAGCTGAGCTCCATCACAACCGCTCACTCACTCCCACTCCTCAAAGGGAAAAGGGGGAGAAAATACGATGAAAAGGGCTCAAGGGTTGAGACAAGAACAGGGAGTTCACTCAACAGCTATTGTGAAGGGCAAAACAAACTCAGAGTATGGAAATTAGTAAAATCTATTGGCTGTTACTTAGTAACAAGCCAGAGAAGTGAGAAACAAAGGAAAGAAACCAAAGCCAACTTCGTCCCACCCAACCTCTTCCACCTCCTCCCCCTGAGCGGCACAGGGGAATGGGGGCTGCGGTCAGTCTGAAGCCAGGGATAGAAGAATGGGGGCTTGCTTAATCATATTAATGATTAATGATTAAAGGATTTATCTGTGAAAGCAACACACTTGACGCTCAGGACGTATGTCTTGACACTGAGCAAGGTGTTTTCCACTTTGAAATTCATCCAAATACTAGTCAAAAGACTGTGCTTATATATTGGTCAAGGCTGTGTGTGTTTAAGAACTGCTTGTGCTTTTGCAGAAGTAGATAAGGAGAATATTACTCTCCCTAGCAAAAATCATTCTAACTTTTGTATTTGTAACTTTGTTAGAATTGTCGGGTGTGATTTTTATATTTGGCACCAGTGGTATCCCACCAGTTGATCAAGTCTAACAATACAATATAAACAAGGTGCTGGTCATCACTGGTGAGACACAATCTTCGGGTGGTCACCAACGGCAAATGGCATTCTCAATACATTGTGTCACCCGATCATAGTCATATTGACCTTAGTTGGTATGAGTCTTGTATTGTATGTAATTATACTACTCTGGAACTGGAGAATGTTATACCGCATAGCCATGCTGACTTCTTTGTTGCACGTCCATGGTATGGCATTAAGTGATCAGTACCAAGTTGGGAATCTTTGCTGCGAGTAAAAGAATTTACTAATCTTCTAGAAAGGGGGGACTGAAGCCAGGGATAGAAGAACGCGGGCTTGCTTGATCGTATTAATGATTTCTAAATAAAACAATTGTAATTATTAAAGCCAGGAATGAAAGAAAGGGGGCTTGCTTAATCGCTTTAAAATAGATATTGCTGCGTGTCTTTGCTTACTGCTGTGCAAATTAATCGAAACAAGGAGTCTTGGGGCCCCTCACAGAAGATGTTTCCTGACAAAAATGGGGAACCTGTCTCAAAAACCAGCTGAGACCGACCTTGTGGTTTGGACAAGAGCCAAGGGGCAGCTGAGTCTGTACAAAGGCACGGGGTCAACTAGTGGTGATGAAGAGGAGTTATCGGACTTCATTCCCACGACCCCCCGACGACCACCACCAGAAGGCACTGCGCAGGCGCAGATGGGAGGAGTTTATGGAAACGACTTCTTGGAGCTAATTTTAATACAAAGCGGGGATAAGTTAGGCATACGCATAAGCGTATTGGGAAACTTCATGCATATGTAACTTTTTACTGCATATAACCAAAGCAAGTTGCCGCGTTAAGGTGCGCGTGCCTTTGGGGGCTATCCCGCATGTGACCGGCGCCAAGATAAACCACATACCTACTTTATAACTTATTTGTGTTGAGTTATAGTCTTCTTCCATGAACCAAGTCCCTGATGCTTTGTCTCCACCGCTCCTTCACGGTCACTCTCTGCCCCAGCTCCACGTGGGGTCCCTCCCATGAGATGCCATCCTTCCAGAACTGAGCAGGACTGCTGCCCACAGGCAGCAACTCTTCAAGAACTGCTCCCACATGGCTCCGTACCATGGGGTCCGTCCGTCAGGAGCAAACTGCTCCAGCACGAGTCCCACACGGGCGGCAGCTCCCCCCAGAACCCCTGCTCCTGCGTGGGCTCCTCTCCACGGGCTGCAGCTCCGGCCCGGGGCCTGCTCCTGCGGGGGCTCTCCATGGGCCGCAGCCTCCTCCAGGCCACATCCACCTGCTCCACCGGGGGCTCCTCCACGGGCTGCAGCGTGGAGATCTGCTCCGTGTGGGACCCATGGGCTGCAGGGGAACAGCCTGCTCCATCGGGGGCCTCTCTCCACAGGCCGCAGGGGAACTTCAGCTCTGGCACCTGCAGCACCTCCTGCCCTCTTTCTGCACTGAGCTTGGTGTCTGCAGGGCTGGTTCTCACTCCTCCCTCTCCCAGCTGATGTTGTTCCACAGTTTTGTTTGTTTGTTTGTCTTCCCTTTCTTAAATATGCTTTCACAGATGCACAAACAGCAATTTTTGGCTCATCTCTGGCCAGCATCAGGTCCCTTTGGAGCCAGCGGAATCTGGCCCTTATCTAACATGGGCATCTTCTGGACTCTTCTCACAGAGGCTACCCCTGCAGCGCCCTGCAGATAAAACCTTGCTATGTAAACCCAATACTCCTATAGGAAGAGATCTTCTGCCATTCCTCTGGCAAATTCTGGGAGGGCCCTCTGCACCCAGACGGTCTGGAGCACGGGGACACCTTCAGCCGCTGTCACCAACCCAGCGACAGCACTGTGGCAGCACAAGTGAAGAATGGCCCCGCAGGAGCTGGACGTCAGGGGGGACCTGTCCCTGGATGTGGGTACGGTGCTGCCCTGTGCCCGGGAGAGTGTCGGGGTGAGCTAGGACAGCTGCCAGATCAACCACAGCCATGCGGAAGTAATGCTGTGCCCCTGCCAGCGGCGGGAATTAGAGGGAACGGTCAAATGAGTAGGGGAGGGGAGAAGCAAAGCCCCGAGGGGAGAAGCAAAGCCCGGAAGGGAGAAGAAGACAAAGACCTGCACTACATGACATGGTTTGTTAAATACCAAGGAGGGTGACAGAACTTGGAATTAAAGGCAGGCTGTTATCTGCACAGAACCGCCGCATTCATGCCAGCATGGCGGGGCCAATGACTGCTCTTGCTCACTGCCTGGAAACTGCCCGAATTACAGGGCAGAAGGCAAGTGCTCGCAGTCTACTGCCATCTTGGTAGAACTATGGCTTGTTTTCTGGACTGGGACTTCGTCTGCTCCACCTTCATCTGATCAGTAATAATGTTCAGCTGTGAAAATAGGGAAACGCACAATAAGAGGGGAATGCTTAAGGAAGGAACACGTTTTCACCTCCAACTACAAGCATTTCAGAAGTTAGTGAAGGAAATACCACAGGCTACACACAGAACATCTAAAGGGAACCTGCAAATGACTCTTGCTCATCAGTGACTCTTGCTACAAAAAGACTCTTGCTACAGGCTTGGGGGAGAGTGGCTCAAGAGCTGTGCAGAGGAAAAGGATCTGGGGGTGTTGGTCGATGCTCGCCTGAACGTGAGCCAGCAGTGTGCCCAGGTGTCCAAGAAGGCCAACGGCATCCTGGCTTGTATCAGGAAAAGTGTAGCCAGCAGCACCAGGGAGGTGATTTTTCCCCTGTACTCTGCTCTGGTGAGGCTGCACCTTGAGTACTGTGTTCAGCTTTGGGCTCCTCAGTGCAAGAAGGACATCAAGGCCCTGGAACGTGTCCAGAAAAGGGCTGTAAAGCTGGAGAGACCTCAGGGGAGACCTTATTGCTGTCTACAACTACCTGAAAGGAAGGTGTGGGGAGCTGGGGGTCCACCTCTTCTCTCAGGTAACTAGTGACAGGATTGGAGGGAATGGCCTCAAGTTGCACCAGGGGAGGATAAGGTTATAAATGAGGAGACATTTCTTCTCAGAAAGAGCAGTCAGACATTGGAGCTGGTTGCCCAGGGAGGTGGTGGCGTCACCGTCCCTGGAGGTGTTCAAGGAAAGGTTGGACCTGGCGCTTAGGGACGTGGGTTAGTGAGTGATATTGGTAGTAGTGTTAGTGTTGGGGAGAATCGAATGGATGTTTTATTAATGTCTCTTAGGTGATGGGTCATAAAGTATAATTAAGCATTGCCAAATGTACTTATATTATCAATTAATCTATGTATACTGGGAAACTTAGGGAGTATACTGAACAGTCAAATGAATCTTTGAAGGGGAACCCTGGGAGGGAACAGGTACAACCTGACCTTGGATAAGGGCCTGGAAATGCTGAAATGAGTTGAAGCAGAACCAAGGAGCGGAGGGAGCATGCGTCGAGTGAGAAAGGTGAAAAGTTTAGCAGAGAGGAAGACTCCTTACTTCGTCTGGACGACCACCCGGACGACCACCAGAGAGCACCACGCATGTGCAAATGGGAGGAGAGCTAATTAGAATGGAATGCGAGGCTGATGTTGCAACCTGTAATGAATATGTATACCTTACGTAATGTTGAATGTATAAATAACGGCTGGGATGTAACGGGACTTGAAGCCAGATTTGGGCACCTGCCCCGGCTTCCAGCGCTGAATAAAGCACCTTCATATAATCACTTGGTGGTTATGTGGTTGCTACGCTAACATTTTGGCGACCCAGGTGGGACGGCGTGGGCACTGCTGAGGCGGATCGTGTCTCGGTTTCGCTCCAGCCGGCACCGAGGGATTCTCGGGGAGCAGTCGACCGCGACCGACCTCCGCTGCTCACGACGTACCACTGGAACAGTAAGCAAAGGTGCTTTCGACTTTGGGTATTCGGTACCGATTTGGTTGGGAAAGCCTGCCGGTGAGACGCGGCGAAAGCCACGCTCGGTTGGGCAGGGAGCTCCCGGGGTAAGCCTAGGCGCCGTCCGTTAGACAGAGCAAAAGCTCTGCAGGTTCGGCATTGGTGGTTTGGTATTGGTAATTGTATTGGTTTGTGCTGAAGGGTCAGCACCTGGTATTATTGGTATGTGGTAAGCACGCTGCTGCTCCGGCAGCTTCTGGGAGAGCGTGCTGCTGCTCCGGCAGCTTCTGGGGGAGTGTGCTGCTGCTCCGGCAGCTTCTGGGTTTGTATCATAAGCTCAAAATGAAAAAGATTAAAGGAATTCTGGGAAAAGATGTACCTATCCCGCGAACATCCTCACTGGGGTGTTTGCTAGCACATTGGAAAGAGGGAGGTTTTGGTCAAGAAATGCGGAAAGGAAAGCTGATTGATTATTGTAATATTTGGTGGCCACAGTATAAACTAGAGGACCAAGAAACTTGGCCTGAGAATGGAACATTGCAATATAATACAATTTTACAATTAATGCTATTTTGCAAGCGGGAAGGAAAATATGATGAACTGCCGTATGTGGAATTATTCTTTTATTTGCGCCGAAAGCCTGAATGGCAGCATGCTTGTGGAATAATGGTGCTTGAAGTTTCAACTGAGGAACGTTGTTGTGCATGTACTAAGGAGGGACGCTGTATACAGCATCAGGCAATAGAGAATAATAAGTATTATGGGGAAATGAATAATGGAAATATTGATTTGGAAGTTGCGCCGTCGGCTCCGCCGGAAGAGCCAGGACAGGGAGGGAAAAGAGAAAAGGAAGATAGCAGTAGTGATGGAGAATCCCCGACTTTAGTCTCCCCTGTGTCACATAGGACCCGGCAACAGCGAAGGGCAGGAGAAACTATAAATGAACAGAGAGGGAAAATAATCGCTCCCCTCAGGCAAGGAGTGGGGACAGAAGGACCGGTATATGTTAAGGTGCCTTTTTCAGCTGGGGACTTAATGATATGGAAACAAGCAGCCGGCACCTACAGGGAAAACCCAGATAAAGTAGCCAGGGTAATGAAAATGATAATTAAAACCCAAAATCCCGATTGGGATGATCTCCAGGTGATCCTGGATACTTTGATGGACTCGACAGAAAAAGACATGGTATTGCGGGCAGCCAGAGAGAGAGCCCGAGAAGATATACGAAATGGATTAGTGCTTGGGAATCTAGATCAAAACTTCCCCACTGAGGATCCCCAATGGGATTATAACACAGGGGATGGAATAAGGAGGCTGAAGAGATATCAAGATTGGGTGCAAGTCGGGGTACAGAATGCCATGCCCCGGACCATAAATTGGTCAAAATTGTATAATGTCAGGCAAGAAAAAGCGGAATCACCTTCCGCCTTTTTAGAGAGATTGAAAGAAACTGCTAAGAAATATACAGATTTAGACGTAGAGACTGAGCAAGCTAAAGCTCAATTGGCACTCATTTTCCTGGGACAAGCCCAAGAGGATATTAGGAAGAAATTGCAAAAGTTGGAAGGTGCAGACTTGAGAAATTTGGATAGGCTGTTGGAAATAGCCTGGAAAGTGTATAATAACAGAGAAAAGGAAACGACAAAAAGGCAACAACAGAACTTATTAGCAGTAATTCAAGGGAGAAAACATGCAGGATTAAGGGGCAGGGGAAGAGGAAATATTAATGGTCGAGGTAGAGGAACAGGGAGAGGCTACCCAAGCTCAGGGGGAAACCGGCTGGGTCTTAACCAATGTGCCCATTGTAAGGGGGAGGGTCATTGGAAAAACGAGTGCCCTCTCCGTGGACAGATGATCGTTGGTGGGGGAAATTCGTTCCGAAACCAAGAAGCAGCCAAGGCGATGGTTCTAGGGGAATATAGTAGCTGACTAGGAGATCCGGTAGCAGAAACTAAAGAGCCCTTAGTAAAAATTCAAATAGGAAATAAGGAAATAAAATTTTTAATTGATACAGGGGCCACATATTCAGTACTCAATAGATTAAGTGGTAAGATAGGGGAAAGGAAAACTACTATTGTAGGTGCCACCGGGAAGGAGGAAATACGGCCGTTCTTACAACCCCTTGATTTACGGTTTGGAGGTAAAGAAATTACGCATGAATTTTTACATGTACCAGAATGCCCTATTCCTCTTTTGGGACGGGATTTGTTAACTAAACTAAACGCTACCATAACGTTTGAAGATGGAGAATTGATTATGAGAATCCCGGAATCAAAAGTGGGACAAATATTAATGATTAAAGAGAAGGCTGTTCCTCATATACCAAAAGAGGTAGAAAATGCAGTAATGCCTACGATTTGGGAAACGGACGTGCCTGGAAAATCAAAAGTAGCCCAGCCAGTAAAAATTGAACTTAAGGAAGGGGCCCGACCGGTACGGATTAAACAGTACCCATTGAAGCTAGAAGCTAGGCTAGGAATAGTAAAGATAGGTAGGGAACAGTAGGGTGATGGTTGGACCAGTGATCTTGAAGGTCTCTTCCAGCCTTAATGATTCTATGATTCTATGATTCTGTACCAGTGCAGAGAACAACACTATATGGGCTGCCGCAGGGAATGTTAACTCCATCCCAGACAGACCCAGTACAACTGGGGCAGGTGCCAGCTCAACCATGGCCACAGGGAAGTAATGCAGTGCCCCTGCCAGCCAGGCACGTTCTCGATGCCTCCTGAGGAGCCCTGCCCCATCGCATGGCCCGAGATCCCCATCCACGCTGCGGAAGAACGTCAACTGAGGCACAAAGAGCTCTTAAGGCAGGAGCCAGAAAGTGCCGCAGTCACTGCTGGACTGTGGGGGGGTGTGGCCCTCCAACTTAAGAGGACACTTGTGACGCCCCTGGTGATGCCCATTGTGACACAATGTGCCACCATCGCTGAGACGCAGTGTATGTGCACCCCTGCCAGCAGGAGTGCTCAGTGCTGTTGCCTCTGCTGTGGGAGCAACAGCGCTGCCCTGGCTGGGAGCCTCGGTGCGTCCCTGCCCTGCCTGGGAGCACCAGGCCACAGCCGCTGCTCGGGGCTCGGCTCCCCTGCCCCTGCGCCTGTCCGTGTCGGACCCAAGCAGGGCCCGCAGGGCTCTGGTGGCCCCAGGTGGGCTTGTGCCCACATCCTTGCTGCAGCTCCTGGGGCTCCTCCACCGGGGCCAGGAGCATCCGATGCCCAGCAGCACTTCCCTGTCCAGAGACAGCGATGCCCACCAGCTGCCAGAGGAGGGCCTGCACGGGCTGCACCGCGCGGCCGCCCGTGGCGACCTGGCCCGGCTGAGGCGGCACTGGTGGCTGAAGAAACGAGGCAAAAACCGTCGAGACCAGGCAAAGCGGTGAGGGGCTGGGGGGTGCGCTTAAAGGCTTGGGGTGGGATCGCTCTCCCGTGGCGTGCGAGCTTCAGCCTGGTGCCGCTGCGTACGCGGCTCTGGCACCAACCCTCCTTCTGCAGCAGGTGTCAGCAAGAGCTGAGGCGATGGAGGGCTGAGGCTGGGCGTTGTCCGGCCAGGCAGCCTCTCGCCCTGAAGTCAGTGGCACTGGACATAGTCGGGAGCACATGCTCCTACCAGCCCTTGGCAAAGCCTTCAGCCCCGTGCAGAGAGACGGCTGAAGCCCAGGGCAGAGTCAGGAGCACGGCAGCAAGGGCACCGCCTCCTCTGGAACCCTGGGTCAGAGCTTATGGGTGTGACCCGTTCAGTGACAAACTGGATCTGATTGATACAGCAGTGCGCGACGGGTTAAGAAGAAGGTTACTCAGAGGCATAGAGTGGTAACCAGGCTAGAGTAAGAGAAAGTGGGAACCACTAAGGAGGAGTTGTTAGGCTCGGACGGGCCTATAGAGGGCTACGCGTGATCAAAAGGAATGCACCAACCAGAAGTCTGTAACTATGTTTGCCAGCCACGTGCAGCGCGTGGAGGGGCTCAGAAAAACTATGTAAGATCTGGCATTGGGACAATAAAGGGTCTCCATTTCTCGACTATCTTGGAGCCCGTGTCGTCATTCCCTTCAAGAGCTGGTCACTGAGAGGGCTTTTCCCTCTCAGCTGGCAGAGGGGAACAATCCAGCTTTGCTTGGAATTGCTGGGGCGGCTCGAGCGCTGCTTGAAGGGTGTGCTGCCGACCGCCACTGCCCTGTCCTCTCCCTGTGGGGTTGTTTAGCAGCCGCTCGGGCATTAGCAGTTCTCTCCTGTCCTGTGGGTGATCAGCGTCAGGGCATTCACCGCCCTTCTGCCGCTCGAGTGATTGTGGAAAAACTTGGAGACTTACACTGACTTCGCACTCTTCATGGAGTTCCACAGCCTCCAAAGCTTACGTTCTGCTTGGCATTGGCAAGTGGAGACTTGTGGCCCTGCGCGTGTTCCACAGCCAGAAGTGATTTGGGGCATTGCCTGCCTGTGGAAAGCTAATTTATTTTGGTTTTAGGACACCGCTGCACCTTGCTTGTGCGAACGGCCATGCAGACGTTGTTCGATTCCTGGTGCAAGAGAAGTGCCTGCTGAACCTTTGTGACAACACTGGCAGATCGCCACTCATGATGGTATGTGGAACACGTTACTCTGCTCTAAGTGGGGCTTTATCAATTGTGCTTCCAATGACAAGTGTCTTGCCGCATTCTTCACACCGACCTGTAGAGAAACATGAAAGTTGTAATCGGCACGTAATAGGCGTACACTAGCTCATCTCGGAAGACGCTCTTATCTTCCAGCACTGGGAAGCTGCTGTAGCTGTGACAGAGTGAAACACGGCACAAGTCCTTCCTTTTCTTTGTGTTGTTTGCAGGCAGTGGAGAGCCAGCATGAAGAATGCGTGGCGATTCTGCTAGAGCCCCGTGCCGACCCAAACCTGGAAGGTTACAGAGGCAAGTCTGCCCTTCACCTGGCTGCCGCAGCTCCTAACACGTCTCTAGCAGAGATGTTAGTTGAGCATGGTGCACACCTTGAAGCAAAGGACTGTGTAAGTTTTGAATCTGGGCAGCACTGCTCTTTGGGAAAGGCACTTAATTCGTCTGGGTTGTTCTGACGGGCATTCTTTATCCTTTCAGGAGGGAAATACCCCGCTTCTTCTTGCCATCTCCAGCCATCATAAAGAGATGGTAAAGTTTCTTCTTCAAAAAGGAGCGAATGTGTGTGCTCAAAGTTTCTTTGGAAGGTGAGGCATGGCTCCAAAGTGCATGTGGCTCTCCTTAGCATTGTCACTGGAATGAACAGGAGAAGGAGAGTCAGTGTTGTCCAAGGGACAATGGGCACCAAGTGAAACAAGAGGCCTTCCCACAGCTGCTTAGGAGAAACCCTCTCAGCATGAGGAAGGTTAATCAGGGGAGCAGGTGGCACCAGGGGTTTGAGCAGCCTCCATCCTATGAGGCTTTGAAGAGCAGAGTGGAAGAAGCCTTGAGCAACGTGCTCTGGCCTCGTGGCTGAGTCTGCTCTGGGGAGGCGGCTGGCCAGGAGCTGTCTGGAGGTGCCTTCCAGCCTCAGTCCTCCAGCACTCCCCTGTGTGTGGCTTTGCTTTCCCTGTGCTTGTAGGAATCGGGGAGGGAATTGTTTGGGGAGGAAACAGGGATTAGAATAACAACAACACAGAGCCTGCAAATGCTGCTATGTTTCATACCATCTTTTGGATGCTTTAGGACTGCTCTTATGCTTGCCGCTTCTGCTGGGGAAACGGATGTAATAGAGCTACTTCTTTCCTACGGTGCCAACGTTACTTGCAAAGATATCGCTGGCTACACGGCTGTGGATTATGCTCTCCAGTCAGGACACGTTGGGTGAGTGTTTTGTATGTCGCTGTTAGAGCGGCTGAGTTGTCAGAGTGTCTGTGCTGATTTGTCACCCTCTGCGGTAGCTGCAGAAGTTTTAATGAAATGAAAATTAGAAATCCTGCTTGTGTTACTACACCCAGTTCCACACCACTGAAAAGGAAAGAGGCACTTTTTCTTTCAGTGTTACGTCACTGTTAGAGCGGCTGAGTTGTCAGAGTGTCCGTGCTGATTTGTCACCCTTTGTGATAGATGCACAAAGGCTTAACGATATCTTCAGACCTTTCTTGAAGCTGGGCTCGGTGATGTCTTCTCATAAATCACCTTCCCAAGTCAAGAGAGGATTTGGAAGTAGAGGAGAACTTCCACCCACAAGGCTTTCTTAGAAATCCCGCTTGTGTTGCTAAGCCCAGTTCCGCTCCACTGACCAGGAAAGAGGCACCTTTTCTTTCAGTGGGGATCTTACCAGTGTCCCTTTAGATAAACCCTCAAAGAGATCCCTGGTGGTGTAGCAGGTCCACCATCATGGGGAGACTGACACCGCACACAGACAGTTCTGAACTGGTTCCAAGTCAGTTGCTGTCCTAGGCAAGAGCAAGGATACTAGGCAAGGATGTTTTGGATCTGACTGCCTGTATGTTCTCTCTTTCTGCGTGTAGCCTTTGCAAGAAACTGGTAGAATGCGCAGGCAGTAAAAAGACGGGAGAAGCTTCTGCTGGCGCTGCACAAGACACAACAGTCCCCAGCAGATTCTGCTCTCCGAGGACTGAGCACTTTGCACTGGCCACACTTGCTTTGGATGGAGAAGGTAGGATCCTGAAGTGTGGAAGAGCTGATGAGGACAACTAATGTGGCCTGATGTCAGACCGCTTCCCGTATTTGGGGGCAGGGCTTGACTGGCAGGGAAAAGCAGAGTGCCAGGAATGCTCACACTGTCTCGCTTCGTCCATCCCTTGTAGGTGCCCTGCCAGCTGTAGGAGCAGAGCAGGAGGAAGAGGCTGAATTGCCCTGGGATCGCAAGGTACTTTCTGTGAAGGACCCACTGGGCTCCCATTTGGCTCGCTTACTTTGGGGCAAGTTTACCTCTGGGCTCGCTTACCTCTGTTGCTGCCTCTGCCACTTGTTTGTGACTGGGGCCCTTGAACTACTTGTGCTCCAGCCCAGCTGTTCAGTTTGCGCTGGGTTGGTGAAACTGCTGGGAGAACTGGGTCTCGCTGCAGCTGGCCTTTCAGTTAGAGTTCCAGTCTAGGGAAAGCATGTTCTACATAATGAAGCAGCAAAGATTATTCCTGCTGCTTAAAATCTTCTGAGCTTCTCAAAGGGGCTGGCCGGGAGTGGACTGTTGCTTTTCACCATACTTCACCAGTGCTCCGGTAACCTTTATGTGGCAATTCTTAACGCCAACAACGAAGAGATACCAGAGAATAGCATTGAGGGCTTGCAGCTCTGCTTTCAGTGTGCATTCCTTGGCCGCGAGCATGTTCTCAGAAGCAGCAGGGAGATTCCAGGCCATGCTTAAGCTCTGGCAGAACGAAGTCTGGCTTCTGCTTTACAACTGCTGAAATGCCATTGGAGGCAACAATAGTTCTGCAGATTCCATTCTCCACTGCCCGCCTTTTTGCGTAGGTAGAAAGCCCCTGCCCAGTCTCTCAGGCTATGTTCCAAGAAGAGAAAAAACGTTAAGCCTTCCCTCTGTTTTAAGAAACAGAAACCCTCACAAAGAGCTGCTGATAGTTGAGGCTAAGAAAGATGGAGAGAGGTCCCCAGCTGTGCCTGGTGGTGGTGCACTTCCAATCCTTTGTTTCAGTCAGAAGACTGACCTAGTTGTAGAACCTAATGAGTAAAAGCACAGCTCATATTCCCATGTTCTCACTGACTTTGTCATGCTCACGGAACACCATTTCTTTAGGATCAAGACAGACAGCTGCAGCTTGAGCTTCCTGGTGCTCCTGAAAGTCTGTCCGTGTCAGAAGCCCCACCTGAAGCTACTGAGAGCCAGCTCAGTGACACTGAGAAAGACGTAGAGCGCTTGCGAGAGGAATTGGAGATGGTTAAAGCTAAGGTATGGAAAGGCTGCACTATAGGGATAAATCCAAGGGTGGTTGTCCTTTCTCTTCCCTTCTTCCCCCTCTCTGCTGGTGACCAACACAACGGGCCCTTTGGGGAGCTTTTCACAAGCTGGAGGGACAAAGCAGTGCGTTAGGAGGCACCTTCCAGGGGGTAGGTTTGACCAGAGCAGTTTGCGCTTTCTCAAAACTTGGGTGTGCTCTGAGACACAGAGGGTGCGGCACCACTTGGGTGTGCTCTGACAACGGTTGTAAATTTTTTTTCATGTCTCTGTGTTGGGACCAGCATTGGCAGTGTCTGTGCCAGAGTCGCAGACAAAGCAGGCTGAGTTTTGTGCCAGCGTTCAGGAAATGCTGTAGAAAATCTACAGAGCTATAGGAGAGGGGTTAGTACAAAATGCAGTGAAGTAACATGCATGGGGGTTTGAGAGTGGAAGCAGTCAATTTCCCTCCCTAAAGACTAGGCTGACCACCATGGATTGATTCTTCCTTTGGTTTTGCAGGTGGAGGCATCGGAACAAGCGTGTATTGAGTCTGAGGTCTGGGTAAAATACCTGGAGACTGTACTGGAGGATAAGAAGAGAGAAGCAGCAGCTTCTTCCCAGAAAGTGCAAGGCTTTCTGGAGCCATCCTTTGGAACTGGAGCTCTCCAAAAGCTGGAAGAACGCATGCAAGGGTAGGCAGGGTAGTAAGACAGAGGGGCGAGACGCTGCTTTCTGGGACTGTGTGAACGCGAGGGAATTGCCTCGTCACATCACAGAAAGTTAATACAGGATTTGGAAAGAAGCCTTTGCTTTAGCTTATGTTCTTGCACACTGTTCTTTCCAACTGTG
Organism: Anser anser; assembly: GCF_964211835.1. Taxonomy (NCBI): domain Eukaryota; kingdom Metazoa; phylum Chordata; class Aves; order Anseriformes; family Anatidae; genus Anser; species Anser anser. The sequence goes on along the minus strand of NW_028154056.1, from coordinate 127,808 downwards.
TGCTCTTGTGGAGTTCCCCAATAAGGCCTGTATTTCTCTTTCAGACTCAAAGCTGGAAGTGACAGATTGGAAGCCACAATCCAGCAACAAAGCAGACTGATTGAAGCCCTTCAGAGACACCAGCAAGCCTCTGCCTCAGTAAGTCAGTGATAAACTTCCCTCTTCCCTGTGAGCTCCTGCGCCTAGCTAAGTAGTTCTGTGGGGACAAAGTAAGATGAGATTTTTCTGCCAAGCTTAGGGGAGCCGAGTTCTTGACCAGCTGTGCTGACTGTAAGCTGCTCTGAAAATCCTGCCGGTCTGTTCCCCAGCTTTCTGGTTTTGAGAGTTTTCCCATGATACTACGGCAAGTCCTACAACACCAGGAAGTTCTTAGCACTAGAAAAAATAAGGGTTCACTGGAATGCACTGGTCTAGGTATTTTCTGCTTTAGACCAGTGGTGATATTGAAGATCGCAGGCTGCACTTGAGATATTCCTCCTGCGTGAGAGGTGGTAGTCAAGTTTGCACAATGCTGCACAGCCCCGACCTGACATGCCGCGCTGTCGCTAATAAAGCAGTTCCTCTTGGCGTAAAGGAGGGGCTTTCATCTGTGGCCTCTGTGAAGCAAATGATTCTTCTTGTCTGCCTGGGGAGGAGGGAGGTGAACATGAGCCCTGTACTCTACTGAGACTGGCAGGAGGGGAAGAGCGGCAGAGAGGTGTGAGGCAGGAAAGTTGCACGCAGCATGACTTTTCGCTTCTTTTTGTGCTTCTGTAGGCTCGTAATCACCCGGAGGACTTGGTAACTGCCTTTCAGTCAGCACAGACAACCGCAGACGGGCATCCACACCAGCAGGTATGGGAATGCTTTCTGTGAATGACTATTTTAGTCTTTGAATACCTGCTGGGCAGGTAGTGGGTGAAAAGACCAGGGGAGCCATGGGAAACCCTCCTGCTTTTATGGCAGGGCACATTCAAGGGAAGGGGAAGCCCTGCTACTCCTGCTTCCCCAGTACTGCTACCGAGTTCTGCCTAGGCTATCTGCACATACCACACGTAGATGCTGTCCCTGTGCTGGTTCTACCATGTATCGTTTCTGTTTTGAAAGCATCAGTGTCAGAGAACAGAAGAGAAGCTGGTCGAGTTGAAATGCCCAGTCGAAGCGCGCCTCGAGCAGGAAATGAAAAGCAACAGCGAACTGCGGAGAGAATGTCTCAGGTATGGCTTGTTAGCACTTTAAAGAGAGATCCCATAGAGTAGAAATCAAGCTTCATGGAGGCTGAATGTAAAAATAGGTGAGGGTAACTGTCTGTGAGCAAATTCAGGCCTCACGCTAGGTCTTACAAGGCTCTTCTGTACACGTGCCTATGGTTTTACAGAGCTGCCAAAAGAACTTCAAGTGCAGGTTGCCCTGCAATTCTCCTGGGAGGGCAGGAAGTCCCTTCTCCATTTATTCCTCCGTTCAGGTGCAAGGTGGACCCTCCAAGTGATCTGCGGCACTGGAATGCTGTTTTTTCTCAGTAACTCCTGGTCTGTCAAGCGTGTTAAAGAAGAAGCAAGGCTTCTCTATGCTGTTTATGTCTGAGAATGTGAAACAGGCTGGTAGTTCCTTCACCTCCTACCTCAAGGTTTTCTTGACTAATTTGCTGCACAGGTTAAGGAGGCTTCTGAACGGAGCTCTGCAGAAACTAAGAGAATCTGAGGCCAGAGAAAGAAAGTTCATGATTAATACTGCAAGAGACATGACGAGCAGCTGCTCTGAAGGGGCCAGTGAAGCTGATAAATTAACAGCAAAGGTGAGCTCCGGATTCTGCAGGATTTTGTGGTTTCTTTTTTTGTCTGTTAATGTCCATACCTCTGTTGTTCTTTTCTATGCTCCTTGTATTGTGAGATGTCTGTTCTCTACTTGATGCTCCTTCTGTTGTCATACATAGCAGGTATTGCAGAAGGAGTCAAGTGCCCTTGTGGTGGCTCATTCTTAGTCCAAAGGCTCGTAGCATTCTCGTGGCTTCACTGCCATTAGAAGAGTTCTCTTAAATGACAGGGAATGGCATTGTGTTTAGGCAGTGTAAAATGAAGATTAAGTTTCCGTGTTTTTGTTTGTTTTTATTTTTTGTTTGTGTTTGTTTTGAGGGATTTTTGTTTGTTCGTTTTCTATCTATTTATAAAAGGCAGGAACCTCCCGAGTGTATTTTTAGAAGGTATAGAAAAGGTGTATTTCTGGGGGAGAAGAGTAAGACAGCATCGCAGCTGGCCTTTGGGACTTAATGGGACATCTGCTATATCCTCCGTATCCTTGCAACCAAACATCAGCTTTGACCTAGGGAGAAAATGCGTTCCTCCAGCAGTTCTGTCAAAGTGGCCTCCTGAGGCACTGTTTCCAAAGCTTTCAGAGTAAGGGCAGGAAGAGTATTTGTTGCTCGTGCCTAGTCCGTTCTGCACTGCAGCGCTTCCCCCCACACACAATAGGCATTCTTTCTGGTGTCTGGGTAGAGGTGTGTTTGATGTCCCATGAGCAGAGGAGCATTTTGGGCAAGAGCGTCCCTAGCAAAAGAACCGAGGAAGGATGGAAACTTGGGGAATCCTGTCAGCAAAGATCTTAAAGCTGTTCTTCTCTTGAAAGACGAGCCTGCCTTTACTTTGCTTTTAATACCGAGTCAGAAGGTGACAAAGACCATCTTGACGCCCTACCCCTTTATGCATTGCTCTCCACAGCTCAATGAACTTTCGCAGCAGCTGGAGATGGAGTCTGGAAAACGCAGGCAGCTAGAAGCACAAAATTGCAACCTGCAAGAAGAGCTGTCTGCTCTGCGTGGGTCTCAGGAAAAACTGGAGAAGAGCAATGGCCAGCTGCAAGAAGAGGTGGCATGCATCAAAGCTCTTCTGAAGACTTACAAGGTGGGTCACAGGCAAAAGCAACAGCATGAGACAGAGATAAGAAAGAGCCTGACAAGGAACAAGTGCTCGGACCAGAAGTCGCAGGTGATGTTTGTATTTGGGGTCTTGCCCCTCATTCTTTCTGTGAGGCGTTGTTCTCCACAGGCACAGAAGTCCCTGTGAATTGTGTATGGAGCCTTTGGAAAAGGCTTACAAGCAGAGGACTGTCTTACAGAGACAGAAGTGTCTTAGCACTGACTCTGAAGTAAGAACAGAGTGCTGAGAACTGGTGTCCTCCAGACTAAAATGAATGGTTGACCTGTGGGAGTTTCCGGCTTCTGCCTTCACTGCTGGTGGTAGTGAGGAGGCAAGTGGCCTCCCCTGAGTGAGGCTGGGCCCTTGAAACTGGCTATGCGAAAGGTAAAGGTGAGCTCTGGATTCTGCACGCTTTTGTGATTTCTTTTTTTGTCTATTCATGTCCATACCTCTGTTGTTCTTTTCTATGGTCCTTCTTGTATTGTGAGTTGTCTGTTCTCTCCTTGATGCTCCTTCTGTTGTCATACATAGCAGGTGAACGCAGAGCAGTTGTCATTGTGGGTCAAAATGAACGTGCAGAGCAGTATCTGCAAGGGCACACTGAGGGCAGGCTGCTCTGTGGAGGAAGGACGAGCTGAGAGTCACAGCAAGGATGGCGGGCTCAGTGGCTTCACAGGCCATGGCATAGGTCCACAGCATTTTCCGGGTCTGGCAGGTGGAACTCCACCTGTCTGAAGTTGGCTTTGCCCAAGATCACTTCCAGAGCCCTGTCTTAGGAGTTGAGCCAGTGATGCTTTTGTAACTTACCGCTCACCAGCAGCTGTCTCAACCCGTCTTTCCCTAGCCATGGGCACCCTGAAGTAGAGGTCCAAGAAGTGCTTTTGAGCTGCCGTGGGTGTCTTGTTCAGGTGCATGGAACCCTTGATCTAGATTTCCCCTGGTTACTGAGAGGTGCTGCTAAGGCACACGTGTGCTTTAGAAGGTATTGTAGAAGGAGTCAAGTGCCCTTGTGGTGGCTCATTCTTAGTCCAAAGGCTCGTAGCATTCTCGTGGCTTCACTGCCATTAGAAGAGTTCTCTTAAATGACAGGGAATGGCATTGTGTTTAGGCAGTGTAAAATGAAGATTAAGTTTCCGGGTTTTTGTTTGTTTTTATTTTTTGTTTGTGTTTGTTTTGAGGGATTTTTGTTTGTTAGTTTTCTATCTATTTATAAAAGGCAGGAACCTCCCGAGTGTATTTTTAGAAGGTATAGAAAAGGTGTATTTCTGGGGGAGAAGACTAAGACAGCATCGCAGCTGGCCTTTGGGACTTAATGGGACATCTGCTATATCCTCCGTATCCTTGCAACCAAACATCAGCTTTGACCTAGAGAGAAAATGCGTTCCTCCAGCAGTTCTGTCAAAGTGGCCTCCTGAGGCACTGTTTCCAAAGCTTTCAGAGTAAGGGCAGGAAGAGTATTTGTTGCTCGTGCCTAGTCCGTTCTGCACTGCAGCGCTTCCCCCCACACACAATAGGCATTCTTTCTGGTGTCTGGGTAGAGGTGTGTTTGATGTCCCATGAGCAGAGGAGCATTTTGGGCAAGAGCGTCCCTAGCAAAAGAACCGAGGAAGGATGGAAACTTGGGGAATCCTGTCAGCAAAGATCTTAAAGCTGTTCTTCTCTTAAAAGACGAGCCTGCCTTTACTTTGCTTTTAATACCGAGTCAGAAGGTGACAAAGACCATCTTGACGCCCTACCCCTTTATGCATTGCTCTCCACAGCTCAATGAACTTTCGCAGCAGCTGGAGATGGAGTCTGGAAAACGCAGGCAGCTAGAAGCACAAGATTGCGACCTGCAAGAAGAGCTGTCTGCTCTGCGTGGGTCTCAGGAAAAAATGGAGAAGAGCAATGGCCAGCTGCAAGAAGAGGTGGCATGCATCAAAGCTCTTCTGAAGACTTACAAGGTGGGTCACAGGCAAAAGCAACAGCATGAGACAGAGATAAGAAAGAGCCTGACAAGGAACAAGTGCTCGGACCAGAAGTCGCAGGTGATGTTTGTATTTGGGGTCTTGCCCCTCATTCTTTCTGTGAGGCGTTGTTCTCCACAGGCACAGAAGTCCCTGTGAATTGTGTATGGAGCCTTTGGAAAAGGCTTACAAGCAGAGGACTGTCTTACAGAGACAGAAGTGTCTTAGCACTGACTCTGAAGTAAGAACAGAGTGCTGAGAACTGGTGTCCTCCAGACTAAAATGAATGGTTGACCTGTGGGAGTTTCCGGCTTCTGCCTTCACTGCTGGTGGTAGTGAGGAGGCAAGTGGCCTCCCCTGAGTGAGGCTGGGCCCTTGAAACTGGCTATGCGAAAGGTAAAGGTGAGCTCTGGATTCTGCACGCTTTTGTGATTTCTTTTTTTGTCTATTCATGTCCATACCTCTGTTGTTCTTTTCTATGGTCCTTCTTGTATTGTGAGTTGTCTGTTCTCTCCTTGATGCTCCTTCTGTTGTCATACATAGCAGGTGAACGCAGAGCAGTTGTCATTGTGGGTCAAAATGAACGTGCAGAGCAGTATCTGCAAGGGCACACTGAGGGCAGGCTGCTCTGTGGAGGAAGGACGAGCTGAGAGTCACAGCAAGGATGGCGGGCTCAGTGGCTTCACAGGCCATGGCATAGGTCCACAGCATTTTCCGGGTCTGGCAGGTGGAACTCCACCTGTCTGAAGTTGGCTTTGCCCAAGATCACTTCCAGAGCCCTGTCTTAGGAGTTGAGCCAGTGATGCTTTTGTAACTTACCGCTCACCAGCAGCTGTCTCAACCCGTCTTTCCCTAGCCATGGGCACCCTGAAGTAGAGGTCCAAGAAGTGCTTTTGAGCTGCCGTGGGTGTCTTGTTCAGGTGCATGGAACCCTTGATCTAGATTTCCCCTGGTTACTGAGAGGTGCTGCTAAGGCACACGTGTGCTTTAGAAGGTATTGTAGAAGGAGTCAAGTGCCCTTGTGGTGGCTCATTCTTAGTCCAAAGGCTCGTAGCATTCTCGTGGCTTCACTGCCATTAGAAGAGTTCTCTTAAATGACAGGGAATGGCATTGTGTTTAGGCAGTGTAAAATGAAGATTAAGTTTCCGGGTTTTTGTTTGTTTTTATTTTTTGTTTGTGTTTGTTTTGAGGGATTTTTGTTTGTTCGTTTTCTATCTATTTATAAAAGGCAGGAACCTCCCGAGTGTATTTTTAGAAGGTATAGAAAAGGTGTATTTCTGGGGGAGAAGACTAAGACAGCATCGCAGCTGGCCTTTGGGACTTAATGGGACATCTGCTATATCCTCCGTATCCTTGCAACCAAACATCAGCTTTGACCTAGGGAGAAAATGCGTTCCTCCAGCAGTTCTGTCAAAGTGGCCTCCTGAGGCACTGTTTCCAAAGCTTTCAGAGTAAGGGCAGGAAGAGTATTTGCTGCTCGTGCCTAGTCCGTTCTGCACTGCAGCGCTTCCCCCCACACACAATAGGCATTCTTTCTGGTGTCTGGGTAGAGGTGTGTTTGATGTCCCATGAGCAGAGGAGCAGTTTGGGGAAGAGCGTCCCTAGCAAAAGAACCGAGGAAGGATGGAAACTTGGGGAATCCTGTCAGCAAAGATCTTAAAGCTGTTCTTCTCTTAAAAGACGAGCCTGCCTTTACTTTGCTTTTAATACCGAGTCAGAAGGTGACAAAGACCATCTTGACGCCCTACCCCTTTATGCATTGCTCTCCACAGCTCAATGAACTTTCGCAGCAGCTGGAGATGGAGTCTGGAAAATGCAGGCAGCTAGAAGCACAAAATTGCGACCTGCAAGAAGAGCTGTCTGCTCTGCGTGGGTCTCAGGAAAAAATGGAGAAGAGCAATGGCCAGCTGCAAGAAGAGGTGGCATGCATCAAAGCTCTTCTGAAGACTTACAAGGTGGGTCACAGGCAAAAGCAACAGCATGAGACAGAGATAAGAAAGAGCCTGACAAGGAACAAGTGCTCGGACCAGAAGTCGCAGGTGATGTTTGTATTTGGGGTCTTGCCCCTCATTCTTTCTGTGAGGCGTTGTTCTCCACAGGCACAGAAGTCCCTGTGAATTGTGTATGGAGCCTTTGGAAAAGGCTTACAAGCAGAGGACTGTCTTACAGAGACAGAAGTGTCTTAGCACTGACTCTGAAGTAAGAACAGAGTGCTGAGAACTGGTGTCCTCCAGACTAAAATGAATGGTTGACCTGTGGGAGTTTCCGGCTTCTGCCTTCACTGCTGGTGGTAGTGAGGAGGCAAGTGGCCTCCCCTGAGTGAGGCTGGGCCCTTGAAACTGGCTATGCGAAAGGTAAAGGTGAGCTCTGGATTCTGCACGCTTTTGTGATTTCTTTTTTTGTCTATTCATGTCCATACCTCTGTTGTTCTTTTCTATGGTCCTTCTTGTATTGTGAGTTGTCTGTTCTCTCCTTGATGCTCCTTCTGTTGTCATACATAGCAGGTGAACGCAGAGCAGTTGTCATTGTGGGTCAAAATGAACGTGCAGAGCAGTATCTGCAAGGGCACACTGAGGGCAGGCTGCTCTGTGGAGGAAGGACGAGCTGAGAGTCACAGCAAGGATGGCGGGCTCAGTGGCTTCACAGGCCATGGCATAGGTCCACAGCATTTTCCGGGTCTGGCAGGTGGAACTCCACCTGTCTGAAGTTGGCTTTGCCCAAGATCACTTCCAGAGCCCTGTCTTAGGAGTTGAGCCAGTGATGCTTTTGTAACTTACCGCTCACCAGCAGCTGTCTCAACCCGTCTTTCCCTAGCCATGGGCACCCTGAAGTAGAGGTCCAAGAAGTGCTTTTGAGCTGCCGTGGGTGTCTTGTTCAGGTGCATGGAACCCTTGATCTAGATTTCCCCTGGTTACTGAGAGGTGCTGCTAAGGCACACGTGTGCTTTAGAAGGTATTGTAGAAGGAGTCAAGTGCCCTTGTGGTGGCTCATTCTTAGTCCAAAGGCTCGTAGCATTCTCGTGGCTTCACTGCCATTAGAAGAGTTCTCTTAAATGACAGGGAATGGCATTGTGTTTAGGCAGTGTAAAATGAAGATTAAGTTTCCGGGTTTTTGTTTGTTTTTATTTTTTGTTTGTGTTTGTTTTGAGGGATTTTTGTTTGTTCGTTTTCTATCTATTTATAAAAGGCAGGAACCTCCCGAGTGTATTTTTAGAAGGTATAGAAAAGGTGTATTTCTGGGGGAGAAGAGTAAGACAGCATCGCAGCTGGCCTTTGGGACTTAATGGGACATCTGCTATATCCTCCGTATCCTTGCAACCAAACATCAGCTTTGACCTAGAGAGAAAATGCGTTCCTCCAGCAGTTCTGTCAAAGTGGCCTCCTGAGGCACTGTTTCCAAAGCTTTCAGAGTAAGGGCAGGAAGAGTATTTGTTGCTCGTGCCTAGTCCGTTCTGCACTGCAGCGCTTCCCCCCACACACAATAGGCATTCTTTCTGGTGTCTGGGTAGAGGTGTGTTTGATGTCCCATGAGCAGAGGAGCATTTTGGGCAAGAGCGTCCCTAGCAAAAGAACCGAGGAAGGATGGAAACTTGGGGAATCCTGTCAGCAAAGATCTTAAAGCTGTTCTTCCCTTAAAAGACGAGCCTGCCTTTACTTTGCTTTTAATACCGAGTCAGAAGGTGACAAAGACCATCTTGACGCCCTACCCCTTTATGCATTGCTCTCCACAGCTCAATGAACTTTCGCAGCAGCTGGAGATGGAGTCTGGAAAATGCAGGCAGCTAGAAGCACAAAATTGCGACCTGCAAGAAGAGCTGTCTGCTCTGCGTGGGTCTCAGGAAAAAATGGAGAAGAGCAATGGCCAGCTGCAAGAAGAGGTGGCATGCATCAAAGCTCTTCTGAAGACTTACAAGGTGGGTCACAGGCAAAAGCAACAGCATGAGACAGAGATAAGAAAGAGCCTGACAAGGAACAAGTGCTCGGACCAGAAGTCGCAGGTGATGTTTGTATTTGGGGTCTTGCCCCTCATTCTTTCTGTGAGGCGTTGTTCTCCACAGGCACAGAAGTCCCTGTGAATTGTGTATGGAGCCTTTGGAAAAGGCTTACAAGCAGAGGACTGTCTTACAGAGACAGAAGTGTCTTAGCACTGACTCTGAAGTAAGAACAGAGTGCTGAGAACTGGTGTCCTCCAGACTAAAATGAATGGTTGACCTGTGGGAGTTTCCGGCTTCTGCCTTCACTGCTGGTGGTAGTGAGGAGGCAAGTGGCCTCCCCTGAGTGAGGCTGGGCCCTTGAAACTGGCTATGCGAAAGGTAAAGGTGAGCTCTGGATTCTGCACGCTTTTGTGATTTCTTTTTTTGTCTATTCATGTCCATACCTCTGTTGTTCTTTTCTATGGTCCTTCTTGTATTGTGAGTTGTCTGTTCTCTCCTTGATGCTCCTTCTGTTGTCATACATAGCAGGTGAACGCAGAGCAGTTGTCATTGTGGGTCAAAATGAACGTGCAGAGCAGTATCTGCAAGGGCACACTGAGGGCAGGCTGCTCTGTGGAGGAAGGACGAGCTGAGAGTCACAGCAAGGATGGCGGGCTCAGTGGCTTCACAGGCCATGGCATAGGTCCACAGCATTTTCCGGGTCTGGCAGGTGGAACTCCACCTGTCTGAAGTTGGCTTTGCCCAAGATCACTTCCAGAGCCCTGTCTTAGGAGTTGAGCCAGTGATGCTTTTGTAACTTACCGCTCACCAGCAGCTGTCTCAACCCGTCTTTCCCTAGCCATGGGCACCCTGAAGTAGAGGTCCAAGAAGTGCTTTTGAGCTGCCGTGGGTGTCTTGTTCAGGTGCATGGAACCCTTGATCTAGATTTCCCCTGGTTACTGAGAGGTGCTGCTAAGGCACACGTGTGCTTTAGAAGGTATTGTAGAAGGAGTCAAGTGCCCTTGTGGTGGCTCATTCTTAGTCCAAAGGCTCGTAGCATTCTCGTGGCTTCACTGCCATTAGAAGAGTTCTCTTAAATGACAGGGAATGGCATTGTGTTTAGGCAGTGTAAAACGAAGATTAAGTTTCCGGGTTTTTGTTTGTTTTTATTTTTTGTTTGTGTTTGTTTTGAGGGATTTTTGTTTGTTCGTTTTCTATCTATTTATAAAAGGCAGGAACCTCCCGAGTGTATTTTTAGAAGGTATAGAAAAGGTGTATTTCTGGGGGAGAAGAGTAAGACAGCATCGCAGCTGGCCTTTGGGACTTAATGGGACATCTGCTATATCCTCCGTATCCTTGCAACCAAACATCAGCTTTGACCTAGAGAGAAAATGCGTTCCTCCAGCAGTTCTGTCAAAGTGGCCTCCTGAGGCACTGTTTCCAAAGCTTTCAGAGTAAGGGCAGGAAGAGTATTTGTTGCTCGTGCCTAGTCCGTTCTGCACTGCAGCGCTTCCCCCCACACACAATAGGCATTCTTTCTGGTGTCTGGGTAGAGGTGTGTTTGATGTCCCATGAGCAGAGGAGCATTTTGGGCAAGAGCGTCCCTAGCAAAAGAACCGAGGAAGGATGGAAACTTGGGGAATCCTGTCAGCAAAGATCTTAAAGCTGTTCTTCCCTTAAAAGACGAGCCTGCCTTTACTTTGCTTTTAATACCGAGTCAGAAGGTGACAAAGACCATCTTGACGCCCTACCCCTTTATGCATTGCTCTCCACAGCTCAATGAACTTTCGCAGCAGCTGGAGATGGAGTCTGGAAAATGCAGGCAGCTAGAAGCACAAAATTGCGACCTGCAAGAAGAGCTGTCTGCTCTGCGTGGGTCTCAGGAAAAAATGGAGAAGAGCAATGGCCAGCTGCAAGAAGAGGTGGCATGCATCAAAGCTCTTCTGAAGACTTACAAGGTGGGTCACAGGCAAAAGCAACAGCATGAGACAGAGATAAGAAAGAGCCTGACAAGGAACAAGTGCTCGGACCAGAAGTCGCAGGTGATGTTTGTATTTGGGGTCTTGCCCCTCATTCTTTCTGTGAGGCGTTGTTCTCCACAGGCACAGAAGTCCCTGTGAATTGTGTATGGAGCCTTTGGAAAAGGCTTACTTTCTCCTCCAGACTAAAATGAATGGTTGACCTGTGGGAGTTTCCGGCTTCTGCCTTCACTGCTGGTGGTAGTGAGGAGGCAAGTGGCCTCCCCTTAGTGAGGCTGGGCCCTTGAAACTGGGTATGTGTGACTGATGGGGGGATGGTTCTCTTCTTCTTTGTGGTGATGGAAATTTCATTATCTGCTTCAGACACAGGCAGCCTCTCCAGACGTGCAAGAACTGACAAGATCCCCTCCTTGCACTTCGCTGGGAAAGAGCCCAAAGCACAGAAGCAGAGATGCTGACTCTGAAGAGGAGGATGTTAGGGAAAAGACACCACAAGATCATACTTTTCCATATGAGTCCATGCAGGAAAGACTGGAAAATTACAGGTACTACTATCTGGAGGAAGTAAACCTCAGAAGATGCCTACAAAAGGACCTCAAAAGGTATGTCTGGACGTTTTTTGGAGTGAGAGTAAGATGCTGCTTTTTCCCTGTACATTTTCTTCCCAACATCCCTTTTTTTTGTCTGGTCAGCATTATGTCAGTAAATATGCCTAAAAAGGCATATTGATAAAAGACTCCTCTGCAAACCTTCCTCTTTTTTAGAACTGCCTTCATAATGCTTCAGTGTTCCCGCAGTGCCATCACTGGTCGTGGCATTACAAAAGCATTTTTGAAGTTGGCATCGTCTTAACATGTGGTCTTCTGGCCACTCTGATAATGTGTTCCTCATTGTAACGTTCTCTGCGATATAAGGCAGAGAAGCGAAATTGCCTGTCCTATTGTCCTGTCTGCAAACATGAATGCTTGAATAATATGGGCCTTCTAGAGAGCAGAATCTCTGAATCTGCTGATTCAATCTCTCTGAATTTTTCAGAACTCGTCAGAAACTAGCTGAAGTCAAAGCTCAGCTCCACCAGAAGCACCACTGAAGCCTGCGTGGCTAAGGTCAGCATTCATACATGTTATTCTCAACCCCTCTTAAAGCATATCTGTGAGCAAGCTTACGCTTCTGAGCCTCAAGTTAGAATCCCTTTGTGGTTCCAAAACACACCTTCTTTATGCTAAAACAACTGCTAAGCATCAGAAGAGTACACAACTGTATGGGGGCGGGCTGAAGACCTCTGGTCATTGCGGGGTGTGCAAAATACAGAGTGCCCTTCTTCTTCTGCAAAGCCGTAAGGGAAAGAGTGAAGGGAAAGAAAGGGAGAATAGACAAAATAACCGTACAAATGGTAATAGGAGAACAGGCACCAGACAAAGACATGCCGCACTGAAGGCTGCGTTAGGGCCTGGTTGCAGCAAGAAGATGTTTGCCTTTTCAAAGGCAGATCCTTTTCAACGTTTTCAAGGTGAATGCGGAAGCTGTATTTTAGGAGTAGTGTTCCAAAGAATGCCCAGTTTGAATGCTTAGAGAGTAGGGACACTTGAGGATGAAGAGGGCTGCAGAGGACTAGAGTCTAACACTGATGAGCAAGAGTCATTTGCAGGTTCCCTCACAACGTTCTGTGTGTAGCCTGTGGTATTTCCTTCACTAACTTCTGGAATACTGGTAATTGGAGGTGAAAAGGTGTTCCTGCCTTGTGCATTTTCTTCTTATTGTGTGTTTCCCTGTTTTCACAGTTGGATATCATTACTGATCAGATGAAGGCGGAGCAGACAAAGTCCCAGTCCAGAAAACAAGCCATAGTTCTACCAAGATGGAAGATGACTGCCAACACTTGCCTTCTGCCCCGTAATTCGGGCAGTTTCCAGGCCGTGAGCAAAAGCAGCCATTGCCCCCACCACGCTGGCAAGAACGCAGCGGTTCTGTGCAGATAACAGCCTGCCTTTAATTCCAAGTTCTGTCGCCCGCCTTGGCATTTAATAAACCATGTCACGTAGTGTGGGTCTTTGTCTGTTCCCTTCTCCCTTACGGACTTTGCTTCTCCTCTCCCATGCCCATGTGACTGTTCCCTCTGATTCCTTCTGCTCGTCTCTCTTACTGACCAGGAGCATCCTGTGAACATCAAATGTATTATTTCCGTTGTGGGAAGCAGACCAACCCTCTTGCAGATGTGTCCTGTGAGTTACACAGTACCAAGGAAAACTCCTGGGTGAACTAGGGACAAGGGCTTGGGATGGAAAAAGGGAGAATACACAAAGACAGAGGTGCCATTTGCCTCTTGTGGCTGGAAATGGTTCCCTTGCAAAAGGGATAGCCCACGACAAGCGGGGGACCTCAACCACACTGTCCATGAGGCTGGCAGAGAGCTTTAATGCTGCGGCCAGATTTCTGAATGCAGGGGAAATGATTTGTAGGCTTCAAACCAGCATCCTCTGAGCAAGATGTTCTCCTGGGAAGAAGACCCGGGCTCCCCCGTATAAAGAGATCTTCTGCCACTCATCTGGCAAATTCAGGGAGGGCTGAAGGCAGAGGAAAACACCACCTGCGCACCCACTCCATCCAGCAATTGCCCCAATCCCCTGAAGTCCCTTTTGATAGTCTCCAGGCTTCTCTCAGCAATTTCATCACTGCCACCCTGAATTCCCACTAATGGGTAATAATCGGAGGGGGGCTAACGAGGTCAGGAAGTTTCCTGGTAATGTCCTTGACCCGAGCCCCAGGTAGGCTGCAGACTTCCCTACGGGTAGGGTCGAGCTGACATATGGGGCCCTCTGTTCCCTTCAGAAGGGAGTCGCCTACAACCATTACCCTTCTTTCCTTCTTGTTGGAGGAAGTCTTGAGGCGTGGAGTCAACTTGCTGGGTCCTTGCGGCTCCCTTGACTGCCTCCAGCGGCCTCGATGCGGAAAATCGCCTGCCCGCCGCGATCCACTCTCCGCAACAGCACGCGACTGCCTTGGACTGCAAACCTCTACGGAGGGAGCAAAAGAAGGGGGCAGGGGGAAGTTCTCATTCCCTGTGAAGGAGTTACTTTGCAAGACCCCTTGTTTGCCTATGGAGTGACTGTGGGACACACCTCTGTGGTGGTTTTACTCAGGTGGGCAGCTGAGCTCCATCACAACCGCTCACTCACTCCCACTCCTCAAAGGGAAAAGGGGGAGAAAATACGATGAAAAGGGCTCAAGGGTTGAGACAAGAACAGGGAGTTCACTCAACAGTTATTGTGAAGGGCAAAACAAACTCAGAGTATGGAAATTAGTAAAATCTATTGGCTATTACTTACTAACAAGCCAGAGAAGTGAGAAACAAAGGAAAGAAACCAAAGCCAACTTCGTCCCACCCAACCTCTTCCACCTCCTCCCCCTGAGCGGCACGGGGGAATGGGGGCTGCGGTCAGTCTGAAGCCAGGGATAGAAGAATGGGGGCTTGCTTAATCATGTTAATGATTAATGATTAAAGGATTTATCTGTGAAAGCAACACACTTGACGCTCAGGACGTATGTCTTGACACTGAGCAAGGTGTTTTCCACTTTGAAATTCATCCAAATACTAGTCAAAAGACTGTGCTTATTTATTGGTCAAGGCTGTGTGTGTTTAAGAACTGCTTGTGCTTTTGCAGAAGTAGATAAGGAGAATATTACTCTCCCTAGCAAAAATCATTCTAACTTTTGTATCTGTAACTTTGTTAGAATTGTCGGGTGTGATTTTTATATTTGGCACCAGTGGTATCCCACCAGTTGATCAAGTCTAACAATACAATATAAACAAGGTGCTGGTCATCACTGGTGGGACACAATCTTCGGGTGGTCACCAACGGCAAATGGCATTCTCAATACATTGTGTCACCCGATCATAGTCATATTGACCTTAGTTGGTATGAGTCTTGTATTGTATGTAATTATACTACTCTGGAACTGGAGAATGTTATACCGCATAGCCATGCTGACTTCTTTGTTGCACGTCCATGGTATGGCATTAAGTGATCAGTACCAAGTTGGGAATCTTTGCTGCGAGTAAAAGAATTTACTAATCTTCTAGAAAGGGGGGACTGAAGCCAGGGATAGAAGATCGGGGGCTTGCTTGATCGTATTAATGATTTCTAAATAAAACAATTGTAATTATTAAAGCCAGGAATGAAAGAAAGGGGGCTTGCTTAATCGCTTTAAAATAGATATTGCTGCGTGTCTTTGCTTACTGCTGTGCAAATTAATCGAAACAAGGAGTCTTGGGGCCCCTCACAGAAGATGTTTCCTGACAAAAATGGGGAACCTGTCTCAAAAACCAGCTGAGACCGACCTTGTGGTTTGGACAAGAGCCAAGGGGCAGCTGAGTCTGTACAAAGGCACGGGGTCAACTAGTGGTGATGAAGAGGAGTTATCGGACTTCATTCCCACGACCCCCCGACGACCACCACCAGAAGGCACTGCGCAGGCGCAGATGGGAGGAGTTTATGGAAATGACTTCTTGGAGCTAATTTTAATACAAAGCGGGGATAGGTTAGGCATACGCATAAGCGTATTGGGAAACTTCATGCATATGTAACTTTTTACTGCATATAACCAAAGCAAGTTGCCGCGTTAAGGTGCGCGTGCCTTTGGGGGCTATCCCGCATGTGACCGGCGCCAAGATAAACCACATACCTACTTTATAACTTATTTGTGTTGAGTTATAGTCTTCTTCCATGAACCAAGTCCCTGATGCTTTGTCTCCACCGCTCCTTCACGGTCACTCTCTGCCCCAGCTCCACGTGGGGTCCCTCCCATGAGATGCCATCCTTCCAGAACTGAGCAGGACTGCTGCCCACAGGCAGCAACTCTTCAAGAACTGCTCCCACATGGCTCCGTACCATGGGGTCCGTCCGTCAGGAGCAAACTTCTCCAGCACGAGTCCCACACGGGCGGCAGCTCCCCCCAGAACCCCTGCTCCTGCGTGGGCTCCTCTCCACGGGCTGCAGCTCCGGCCCGGGGCCTGCTCCTGCGGGGGCTCTCCATGGGCCGCAGCCTCCTCCAGGCCACATCCACCTGCTCCACCGGGGGCTCCTCCACGGGCTGCAGCGTGGAGATCTGCTCCGTGTGGGACCCATGGGCTGCAGGGGAACAGCCTGCTCCATCGGGGGCCTCTCTCCACAGGCCGCAGGGGAACTTCAGCTCTGGCACCTGCAGCACCTCCTGCCCTCTTTCTGCACTGAGCTTGGTGTCTGCAGGGCTGGTTCTCACTCCTCCCTCTCCCAGCTGATGTTGTTCCACAGTTTTGTTTGTTTGTTTGTCTTCCCTTTCTTAAATATGCTTTCACAGATGCACAAACAGCAATTTTTGGCTCATCTCTGGCCAGCATCAGGTCCCTTTGGAGCCAGCGGAATCTGGCCCTTATCTAACATGGGCATCTTCTGGACTCTTCTCACAGAGGCTACCCCTGCAGCGCCCTGCAGATAAAACCTTGCTATGTAAACCCAATACTCCTATAGGAAGAGATCTTCTGCCATTCCTCTGGCAAATTCTGGGAGGGCCCTCTGCACCCAGACGGTCTGGAGCACGGGGACACCTTCAGCCGCTGTCACCAACCCAGCGACAGCACTGTGGCAGCACAAGTGAAGAATGGCCCCGCAGGAGCTGGATGTCAGGGGGGACCTGTCCGCCCCCGGGAGGCGGCGTCTGCCCCTTCCTCTTCCTCCCGAAGCCGAAAATCTTCTTCATGCCGAGGTGGGGGGGCGGCATTTAGGGACAGGCAACCGGCGGCGCTTCCCCCGGCTCCGCGCCCTGCCCGCCCGCCGCGGGGCGGCTCTCCGCATGCGCAGCCCGGCCGCGGCCGCCTCCATTTTGTGATAGCGCCGCGGGGGCTCCGCTCAACGGCTGCTGCGGCAGCGGCGTGCGGAGGGGGTTAATTGTGGGGCCGCTGATGAGCTTAATGAGCATGTCACAGTGTAAGGAGAGGGGGTTGGGGGATCTTCTTCAGTAATAGGTAGGGAAGAGTGGCGAAACCTTGCAGTAAGAAAGTGTAAGTTGTGAGTAGTGCCGTGGTACGGTTGGTGCGACGTCATCTGTCTCGGGGGACGTTACCCAAGGTGGCCAAGCCTGGCAGCACTCCTCCCTGTGCTTACGAGCTGCTTCGTGCGTCTGAGTGTGTGAAAAGTGAAGAGATGGCAATCAAAACCTAATTATAGCGTGCATATTTTCTTATCGTTAGCAGTGAAAATATTTAGTATAGTACCACTTCCAGGGGAGGAGATACAGCCCTCTGAAATACTTTCTTCTCTTTCATCACTAATAACAGTATAGCTATTAAAGCCTTAATTTTCCTTTCTAGGATGAGTCTTCACGGTTTTATCAAGCGTATTTGCTTCTGGCAGTATTGCTCTCTTTGACCAAACTGGTTGATGTACCAGCCACTTCTATCAGTTGCTTATTAGCAGTGCTCTGTTGTTTCAGACCTGATCTGTAGAAGGAAGAGCTAAAATAATAATAATTAAAAAAAAAAAAACTTTTGTTGAAACTTCAGCCAAGTAAATCCAGCTTGTAAAACATAATTCTATGAGCAGCTATTTTGAGAGCATCTCCTTAATTAGCACAACCATTTAATGGAGAAATGGAGAACAAAATGCATTTTTAGCTAGGTGTATCTGTTTTCTTCCAGATACCTTAGAAGAATTGGTAGAATTTTATTTATGAGATGGTAATATAGAGTAAACACAATCCATCCCAGTGCTCTTCCCTGGAGGAAGTGTTTTTTCTCAAGTTCTTTTTCAAGTGGCAGCATGCTCAGCCATAAAAGCATCTGGTTTGCAGCATAGTCCCCAGCAGAGACAGAGGCACTATGCTCCCTGCCAAATATCGCGTGTTTCAGAATGGGATCAATAAAAACTGATTGCAGAGGCAGCTCTAATGGGTAAGGACCGTGGTAGGTAGTTGGGCTGAAATTTACAGTTTTATGCTTTGAAGTTAGGGTCTTCTGATGGGGCCTGTGAATACAGATAGCCATTTAGGCACAACAGGAACAGTTCATTATTAGCTGAAAAGGTTGCAAAATGAATTACTAGAAGCTGTTACTAAACCAACTATCAGGTTTCTGTATTTGTGTTTTTTTCCCCTTTTTGTTAATATTATGTCTTTAGTCTCTTTGTATGGATGATGCTGAAGATACTAAATTTAAAATTAGTTTCAATCCATTTCTGTTTTTAATTTCTTTTAGATAATTATATTTATTTATTTATTAGATACTGGTATTTCATGATGTATTTCTTCATCCTCTCAATGCGTTCTACTTAGCTAATCTGTAGCTTTCTCTGAGCACCATCTAGTAAATGCTGTTTCTATTCGTGGCTGCATGAGGCGATTCATTCCTGTTCTGATACCCAGTACAAGATGCATGTACCACAGGAAGATTTCCAAATAGGGCTTAAGTGTTGTGTAAGCTTTGGCGCTTGAGTTAGTCCATTGAATGACTAACTTTCCTTTGACGTGATTCGCTACAGCTAGCTAATTTAGCTCACAGTCTTGCGTAGATCTGAGGTACATAATGGCAGTCAAATTCTCTGTTTCCAGTCTTTATCCTCCCCCAGTACACAATGACAGCGTGTATTTTGTTTACCAACAAGTAAAAACTGCAGTAAAGACTTGCTGGGCTGATAACTATGTGCTGCTCATCATCTGGTGATTTGCTACACCTGCTTTGCAACTCCTGCGTTTATGGGGGGGGGGTACAACTCAGAAAAGCTATCTGGGCAGTTTGTGTTTTTCTGCATTGCATGCCCTGGGTCTTTGAAGAGAATGAGGTAGTTACATGCATGCTGCAGGTAGAGACTGTAACAGCTTCAGCTCTGTCTAGGTGGAGAGCTGGAGCTGTGGTGGTGCTCCTGGTGTGCCACTCATAGAGAGAACCCTGTGTAGCCCGTGGATATGCTGAGTGCAGCAGCGGTTTTGCTTGTTCCCAGTCCACTCTAACACCATGGCACTGTATCCCATGCACACAGTCTGTTAATCCTCAGCAAGATTAACAGCTACCTTTCTGTTGACAAAGCAGAATGGATGTCTTTAAGCTTCCTCTAAGTGAGGAACAAGAAATGTTTCTTTGCTTTCAATACAGTAAGAGATTTTTGTGTAAGAGAAGACCCTAGCATATTCAGAACCACATAGATTCATTGTATTAACGACAGTTTAGAAAAAACTCAGGTAGGCCTGTGCATATTACATCTATATACAATTATCAAAAAGGACTCTTAAGTGTGTTATTGTGGATCCAAGTACATCATAATTGGATTTGTTAAGTTTAGCTACATTTTTAGCTTATAAAAAAAAAAAAAAAACTTCAACTGTTCACAAATTATAAACCATAAGAAAGTGAAAAATGTTTGCTAAAAGTGGGATTGTAATGTGTTGAGAACTGATTTCAATTCCCAAAGGAAATTCCATTATTTGCTTCAGACACGGGCAGCCTCCCCAGACATGCAAGAACTGACGAGATCCACTCCTTGTGCTTTGCTAAGAAGGAAGCTAAAGCACAGAAGCAGAGATGCTGACTCTGAAGAGGAGGATGGAGGGAAAAAGACACCACAAGAGCATACTTTTCCAAATGAGTCCATTCAGGCAAAACTGGAAAGGTACAAGCGCTACTATCTGGAGGAACAAAAGCTTAGAATAGCTCTAGAAAATGACCTGCAAAGGTATGTCCAGACTGGGTTTTGGAGTGAGAGCAAGGTGCTGCTTTTTCCTTGTACGTTCTCCTCCTAAAATCCCTCTTGTATACCTGGTCAACATTACGTCAGTAAATATGCCTATAATTGCATAGTCACTCTCTGCCTCTGCTCCACGTGGGGTTCCTCCCACAGGATGCCGTCCTTCCCAAAATGAGCCTGCGGGGGCTGCCCACAGGCAGCAGCTCTTCAAGAACTGCTCCAACGTGGGTCCGTACCATGGGGTCCATCCCCCAGGAGCAAACTGCTCCAGCACAAGTCCCCCACGGGCAGCAGCTCCCCCCAGACCCCCTGCTCCTGCATGGGCTCCTCTCCACGGGCTGCAGCTCTGGCCCGGGGCCTGCTCCTGCGGGGGCTCTCCATGGGCCGCAGCCTCCTCCAGGCCACATCCACCTGCTCCACCGGGGGCTCCTCCACGGGCTGCAGCGTGGAGATCTGCTCCGTGTGGGACCCATGGGCTGCAGGGGGACAGCCTGCTCCACCAGGGGCCTCTCCATAGGCCACAGGGGAACTTCAGCTCTGGCACCTGCAGCACCTCCTGCCCTCCTTCTGCACTGAGCTTGGTGTCTGTACGTTAGCTTTCATAAAGACACATAATCCACAAAGTGATTATGTGAAGGTGCTTTTATTAGCCGCCGGAAGTTAAGGGCATGCCTGCCCAAATCTAACTTCGTCCGATTTGTTCACTCAGTTCTTTTTTATCTCCTAAAATATTACATATGCATTAAGTGTCACAACAGATCTATGCATATTCATTTCCTAGCTCCACCTAGACCCGCTTTGTATGCTAATTATCTTATCACTCCTTCTGCGCTTGCGTATTACTCTCTGGTGGTCGTCCGGGTGGCCGTCGGGATGAAGTAAGTTGTATTCATCAGAGTAGAACTTTTTAACCTTTTCTTCTTACTCTCCCAGCTGCTGTTGTTCCACAGTTTTGTTTGTTTGTCTTCCCTTTCTTAAATATGCTTTCACAGATGCACAAACAGCAATTTTTGGCTCATCTCTGGCCAGCATCAGGTCCCTTTGGAGCCAACGGAATCTGGCCCTTATCTAACATGGGCATCTTCTGGACTCTTCTCACAGAGGCTACCCCTGCAGCACCCTGCAAATAAAACCTTGCTATGTAAACCCAATACTCCTATAGGAAGAGATCTTCTGCCATTCCTCTGGCAAATTCGGGGAGGGCCCTCTGCACCCAGACGGTCTGGAGCACGGGGACACCTTCAGCCGCTGTCACCAACCCAGCGACAGCACTGTGGCAGCACAAGTGAAGAATGGCCCCGCAGGAGCTGGACGTCAGGGGGGACCTGTCCCTGGATGTGGGTACGGTGCTGCCCTGTGCCCGGGAGAGTGTCGGGGTGAGCTAGGACAGCTGCCAGATCAACCACAGCCATGCGGAAGTAATGCTGTGCCCCTGCCAGCGGCGGGAATTAGAGGGAACGGTCAAATGAGTAGGGGAGGGGAGAAGCAAAGCCCCGAAGGGAGAAGAAGACAAAGACCTGCACTACATGACATGGTTTGTTAAATACCAAGGAGGGTGACAGAACTTGGAATTAAAGGCAGGCTGTTATCTGCACAGAACCGCCGCATTCATGCCAGCATGGCGGGGCCAATGACTGCTCTTGCTCACTGCCTGGAAACTGCCCGAATTACAGGGCAGAAGGCAAGTGCTCGCAGTCTACTGCCATCTTGGTAGAACTATGGCTTGTTTTCTGGACTGGGACTTCGTCTGCTCCACCTTCATCTGATCAGTAATAATGTTCAGCTGTGAAAATAGGGAAACGCACAATAAGAGGGGAATGCTTAAGGAAGGAACACGTTTTCACCTCCAACTACAAGCATTTCAGAAGTTAGTGAAGGAAATACCACAGGCTACACACAGAACATCTAAAGGGAACCTGCAAATGACTCTTGCTCATCAGTGACTCTTGCTACAAAAAGACTCTTGCTACAGGCTTGGGGGAGAGTGGCTCAAGAGCTGTGCAGAGGAAAAGGATCTGGGGGTGTTGGTCGATGCTCGCCTGAACGTGAGCCAGCAGTGTGCCCAGGTGTCCAAGAAGGCCAACGGCATCCTGGCTTGTATCAGGAAAAGTGTAGCCAGCAGCACCAGGGAGGTGATTTTTCCCCTGTACTCTGCTCTGGTGAGGCTGCACCTTGAGTACTGTGTTCAGCTTTGGGCTCCTCAGTGCAAGAAGGACATCAAGGCCCTGGAACGTGTCCAGAAAAGGGCTATAAAGCTGGAGAGACCTCAGGGGAGACCTTATTGCTGTCTACAACTACCTGAAAGGAAGGTGTGGGGAGCTGGGGGTCCACCTCTTCTCTCAGGTAACTAGTGACAGGATTGGAGGGAATGGCCTCAAGTTGCACCAGGGGAGGATAAGGTTATAAATGAGGAGACATTTCTTCTCAGAAAGAGCAGTCAGACATTGGAGCTGGTTGCCCAGGGAGGTGGTGGCGTCACCGTCCCTGGAGGTGTTCAAGGAAAGGTTGGACCTGGCGCTTAGGGACGTGGGTTAGTGAGTGACATTGGTAGTAGGGTGATGGTTGGACCAGTGATCTTGAAGGTCTCTTCCAGCCTTAATGATTCTATGATTCTATGATTCTGTACCAGTGCAGAGAACAACAGTATATGGGCTGCCGCAGGGAATGTTAACTCCATCCCAGACAGACCCAGTACAACTGGGGCAGGTGCCAGCTCAACCATGGCCACAGGGAAGTAATGCAGTGCCCCTGCCAGCCAGGCACGTTCTCGATGCCTCCTGAGGAGCCCTGCCCCATCGCATGGCCCGAGATCCCCATCCACGCTGCGGAAGAACGTCAACTGAGGCACAAAGAGCTCTTAAGGCAGGAGCCAGAAAGTGCCGCAGTCACTGCTGGACTGTGGGGGGGTGTGGCCCTCCAACTTAAGAGGACACTTGTGACGCCCCTGGTGATGCCCATTGTGACACAATGTGCCACCATCGCTGAGACGCAGTGTATGTGCACCCCTGCCAGCAGGAGTGCTCAGTGCTGTTGCCTCTGCTGTGGGAGCAACAGCGCTGCCCTGGCTGGGAGCCTCGGTGCGTCCCTGCCCTGCCTGGGAGCACCAGGCCACAGCCGCTGCTCGGGGCTCGGCTCCCCTGCCCCTGCGCCTGTCCGTGTCGGACCCAAGCAGGGCCCGCAGGGCTCTGGTGGCCCCAGGTGGGCTTGTGCCCACATCCTTGCTGCAGCATGCAGAGGCTCCTGGGGCTCCTCCACCGGGGCCAGGAGCATCCGATGCCCAGCAGCACTTCCCTGTCCAGAGACAGCGATGCCCACCAGCTGCCAGAGGAGGGCCTGCACGGGCTGCACCGCGCGGCCGCCCGTGGCGACCTGGCCCGGCTGAGGCGGCACTGGTGGCTGAAGAAACGAGGCAAAAACCGTCGAGACCAGGCAAAGCGGTGAGGGGCTGGGGGGTGCGCTTAAAGGCTTGGGGTGGGATCGCTCTCCCGTGGCGTGCGAGCTTCAGCCTGGTGCCGCTGCGTACGCGGCTCTGGCACCAACCCTCCTTCTGCAGCAGGTGTCAGCAAGAGCTGAGGCGATGGAGGGCTGAGGCTGGGCGTTGTCCGGCCAGGCAGCCTCTCGCCCTGAAGTCAGTGGCACTGGACATAGTCGGGAGCACATGCTCCTACCAGCCCTTGGCAAAGCCTTCAGCCCCGTGCAGAGAGACGGCTGAAGCCCAGGGCAGAGTCAGGAGCACGGCAGCAAGGGCACCGCCTCCTCTGGAACCCTGGGTCAGAGCTTATGGGTGTGACCCGTTCAGTGACAAACTGGATCTGATTGATACAGCAGTGCGCGACGGGTTAAGAAGAAGGTTACTCAGAGGCATAGAGTGGTAACCAGGCTAGAGTAAGAGAAAGTGGGAACCACTAAGGAGGAGTTGTTAGGCTCGGACGGGCCTATAGAGGGCTACGCGTGATCAAAAGGAATGCACCAACCAGAAGTCTGTAACTATGTTTGCCAGCCACGTGCAGCGCGTGGAGGGGCTCAGAAAAACTATGTAAGATCTGGCATTGGGACAATAAAGGGTCTCCATTTCTCGACTATCTTGGAGCCCGTGTCGTCATTCCCTTCAAGAGCTGGTCACTGAGAGGGCTTTTCCCTCTCAGCTGGCAGAGGGGAACAATCCAGCTTTGCTTGGAATTGCTGGGGCGGCTCGAGCGCTGCTTGAAGGGTGTGCTGCCGACCGCCACTGCCCTGTCCTCTCCCTGTGGGGTTGTTTAGCAGCCGCTCGGGCATTAGCAGTTCTCTCCTGTCCTGTGGGTGATCAGCGTCAGGGCATTCAGCGCCCTTCTGCCGCTCGAGTGATTGTGGAAAAACTTGGAGACTTACACTGACTTCGCACTCTTCATGGAGTTCCACAGCCTCCAAAGCTTACGTTCTGCTTGGCATTGGCAAGTGGAGACTTGTGGCCCTGCGCGTGTTCCACAGCCAGAAGTGATTTGGGGCATTGCCTGCCTGTGGAAAGCTAATTTATTTTGGTTTTAGGACACCGCTGCACCTTGCTTGTGCGAACGGCCATGCAGACGTTGTTCGATTCCTGGTGCAAGAGAAGTGCCTGCTGAACCTTTTTGACAACACTGGCAGATCGCCACTCATGATGGTATGTGGAACACGTTACTCTGCTCTAAGTGGGGCTTTATCAATTGTGCTTCCAATGACAAGTGTCTTGCCGCATTCTTCACACCGACCTGTAGAGAAACATGAAAGTTGTAATCGGCACGTAATAGGCGTACACTAGCTCATCTCGGAAGACGCTCTTATCTTCCAGCACTGGGAAGCTGCTGTAGCTGTGACAGAGTGAAACACGGCACAAGTCCTTCCTTTTCTTTGTGTTGTTTGCAGGCAGTGGAGAGCCAGCATGAAGAATGCGTGGCGATTCTGCTAGAGCACCGTGCCGACCCAAACCTGGAAGGTTACAGAGGCAAGTCTGCCCTTCACCTGGCTGCCGCAGCTCCTAACACGTCTGTAGCAGAGATGTTAGTTGAGCATGGTGCACACCTTGAAGCAAAGGACTGTGTAAGTTTTGAATCTGGGCAGCACTGCTCTTTGGGAAAGGCACTTAATTCGTCTGGGTTGTTCTGACGGGGATTCTTTATCCTTTCAGGAGAGAAATACCCCGCTTCTTCTTGCCATCTCCAGCCATCATAAAGAGATGGTAAAGTTTCTTCTTCAAAAAGGAGCGAATGTGTGTGCTCGAAATTTCTTTGGAAGGTGAGGCATTGCTCCAAAGTGCATGTGGCTCTCCTTAGCATTGTCACTGGAATGAACAGGAGAAGGAGAGTCAGTGTTGTCCAAGGGACAATGGGCACCAAGTGAAACAAGAGGCCTTCCCACAGCTGCTTAGGAGAAACCCTCTCAGCATGAGGAAGGTTAATCAGGGGAGCAGGTGGCACCAGGGGTTTGAGCAGCCTCCATCCTATGAGGCTTTGAAGAGCAGAGTGGAAGAAGCCTTGAGCAACGTGCTCTGGCCTCGTGGCTGAGTCTGCTCTGGGGAGGCGGCTGGCCAGGAGCTGTCTGGAGGTGCCTTCCAGCCTCAGTCCTCCAGCACTCCCCTGTGTGTGGCTTTGCTTTCCCTGTGCTTGTAGGAATCGGGGAGGGAATTGTTTGGGGAGGAAACAGGGATTAGAATAACAACAACACAGAGCCTGCAAATGCTGCTATGTTTCATACCATCTTTTGGATGCTTTAGGACTGCTCTTATGCTTGCCGCTTCTGCTGGGGAAACGGATGTAATAGAGCTACTTCTTTCCTACGGTGCCAACATTGCTTGCGATACGGCTGTGGATTATGCTCTCCGGTCGGGACATTCTGAGTGAGTGTTTTGTACGTCACTGTTAGAGCGGCTGAGTTGTCAGAGTGTCCGTGCTGATTTGTCACCCTTTGTGATAGATGCACAAAGGCTTAACGATATCTTCAGACCTTTCTTGAAGCTGGGCTCGGTGATGTCTTCTCATAAATCACCTTCCCAAGTCAAGAGAGGATTTGGAAGTAGAGGAGAACTTCCACCCACAAGGCTTTCTTAGAAATCCCGCTTGTGTTGCTAAGCCCAGTTCCGCTCCACTGACCAGGAAAGAGGCACCTTTTCTTTCAGTGGGGATCTTACCAGTGTCCCTTTAGATAAACCCTCAAAGAGATCCCTGGTGGTGTAGCAGGTCCACCATCATGGGGAGACTGACACCGCACACAGACAGTTCTGAACTGGTTCCAAGTCAGTTGCTGTCCTAGGCAAGAGCAAGGATACTAGGCAAGGATGTTTTGGATCTGACTGCCTGTATGTTCTCTCTATCTGCGTGTAGCCTTTGCAAGAAACTGGTAGAACATGCACGCTGTGAAAAGACGGGAGAAGCTTCTGCTGGCGCTGCACAAGACACAGCAGTCCCCAGCAGATTCTGCTCTCCGAGGACTGAGCGCTTTGCACTGGCCACACTTGCTTTGGATGGAGAAGGTAGGATCCTGAAGTGTGGAAGAGCTGATGAGGACAACTAATGTGGCCTGATGTCAGACCGCTTCCCGTATTTGGGGGCAGGGCTTGACTGGCAGGGAAAAGCAGAGTGCCAGGAATGCTCACACTGTCTCGCTTCGTCCATCCCTTGTAGGTGCCCTGCCAGCTGTAGGAGCAGAGCAGGAGGAAGAGGCTGAATTGCCCTGGGATCGCAAGGTACTTTCTGTGAAGGACCCACTGGGCTCCCATTTGGCTCGCTTACTTTGGGGCAAGTTTACCTCTGGGCTCGCTTACCTCTGTTGCTGCCTCTGCCACTTGTTTGTGACTGGGGCCCTTGAACTACTTGTGCTCCAGCCCAGCTGTTCAGTTTGCGCTGGGTTGGTGAAACTGCTGGGAGAACTGGGTCTCGCTGCAGCTGGCCTTTCAGTTAGAGTTCCAGTCTAGGGAAAGCATGTTCTACATAATGAAGCAGCAAAGATTATTCCTGCTGCTTAAAATCTTCTGAGCTTCTCAAAGGGGCTGGCCGGGAGTGGACTGTTGCTTTTCACCATACTTCACCAGTGCTCCGGTAACCTTTATGTGGCAATTCTTAACGCCAACAACGAAGAGATACCAGAGAATAGCATTGAGGGCTTGCAGCTCTGCTTTCAGCGTGCATTCCTTGGCCGCGAGCATGTTCTCAGAAGCAGCAGGGAGATTCCAGGCCATGCTTAAGCTCTGGCAGAACGAAGTCTGGCTTCTGCTTTACAACTGCTGAAATGCCATTGGAGGCAACAATAGTTCTGCAGATTCCATTCTCCACTGCCCGCCTTTTTGCGTAGGTAGAAAGCCCCTGCCCAGTCTCTCAGGCTATGTTCCAAGAAGAGAAAAAACGTTAAGCCTTCCCTCTGTTTTAAGAAACAGAAACCCTCACAAAGAGCTGCTGATAGTTGAGGCTAAGAAAGATGGAGAGAGGTCCCCAGCTGTGCCTGGTGGTGGTGCACTTCCAATCCTTTGTTTCAGTCAGAAGACTGACCTAGTTGTAGAACCTAATGAGTAAAAGCACAGCTCATATTCCCATGTTCTCACTGACTTTGTCATGCTCACGGAACACCATTTCTTTAGGATCAAGACAGACAGCTGCAGCTTGAGCTTCCTGGTGCTCCTGAAAGTCTGTCCGTGTCAGAAGCCCCACCTGAAGCTACTGAGAGCCAGCTCAGTGACACTGAGAAAGACGCAGAGTGCTTGCAAGAGGAATTGGAGATGGTTAAAGCTAAGGTATGGAAAGGCTGCACTATAGGGATAAATCCAAGGGTGGTTGTCCTTTCTCTTCCCTTCTTCCCCCTCTCTGCTGGTGACCAACACAACGGGCCCTTTGGGGAGCTTTTCACAAGCTGGAGGGACAAAGCAGTGCGTTAGGAGGCACCTTCCAGGGGGTAGGTTTGACCAGAGCAGTTTGCGCTTTCTCAAAACTTGGGTGTGCTCTGAGACACAGAGGGTGCGGCACCACTTGGGTGTGCTCTGACAACGGTTGTAAATTTTTTTTCATGTCTCTGTGTTGGGACCAGCATTGGCAGTGTCTGTGCCAGAGTCGCAGACAAAGCAGGCTGAGTTTTGTGCCAGCGTTCAGGAAATTCTGTAGAAAATCTACAGAGCTATAGGAGAGGGGTTAGTACAAAATGCAGTGAAGTAACATGCATGGGGGTTTGAGAGTGGAAGCAGTCAATTTCCCTCCCTAAAGACTAGGCTGACCACCATGGATTGATTCTTCCTTTGGTTTTGCAGGTGGAGGCATCGGAACAAGCGTGTATTGAGTCTGAGGTCTGGGTAAAATACCTGGAGACTGTACTGGAGGATAAGAAGAGAGAAGCAGCAGCTTCTTCCCAGAAAGTGCAAGGCTTTCTGGAGCCATCCTTTGGAACTGGAGCTCTCCAAAAGCTGGAAGAATGCATGCAAGGGTAGGCAGGGTAGTAAGACAGAGGGGCGAGACGCTGCTTTCTGGGACTGTGTGAACGCGAGGGAATTGCCTCGTCACATCACAGAAAGTTAATACAGGATTTGGAAAGAAGCCTTTGCTTTAGCTTATGTTCTTGCACACTGTTCTTTCCAACTGTGTGCTCTTGTGGAGTTCCCCAATAAGGCCTGTATTTCTCTTTCAGACTCAAAGCTGGAAGTGACAGATTGGAAGCCACAATCCAGCAACAAAGCAGACTGATTGAAGCCCTTCAGAGACACCAGCAAGCCTCTGCCTCAGTAAGTCAGTGATAAACTTCCCTCTTCCCTGTGAGCTCCTGCGCCTAGCTAAGTAGTTCTGTGGGGACAAAGTAAGATGAGATTTTTCTGCCAAGCTTAGGGGAGCCGAGTTCTTGACCAGCTGTGCTGACTGTAAGCTGCTCTGAAAATCCTGCCGGTCTGTTCCCCAGCTTTCTGGTTTTGAGAGTTTTCCCATGATACTACGGCAAGTCCTACAACACCAGGAAGTTCTTAGCACTAGAAAAAATAAGGGTTCACTGGAATGCACTGGTCTAGGTATTTTCTGCTTTAGACCAGTGGTGATATTGAAGATCTCAGGCTGCACTTGAGATATTCCTCCTGCGTGAGAGGTGGTAGTCAAGTTTGCACAATGCTGCACAGCCCCGACCTGACATGCCGCGCTGTGGCTAATAAAGCAGTTCCTCTTGGCGTAAAGGAGGGGCTTTCATCTGTGGCCTCTGTGAAGCAAATGATTCTTCTTGTCTGCCTGGGGAGGAGGGAGGTGAACATGAGCCCTGTACTCTACTGAGACTGGCAGGAGGGGAAGAGCGGCAGAGAGGTGTGAGGCAGGAAAGTTGCACGCAGCATGACTTTTCGCTTCTTTTTGTGCTTCTGTAGGCTCGTAATCACCCGGAGGACTTGGTAACTGCCTTTCAGTCAGCACAGACAACCGCAGACGGGCATCCACACCAGCAGGTATGGGAACGCTTTCTGTGAATGACTATTTTAGTCTTTGAATACCTGCTGGGCAGGTAGTGGGTGAAAAGACCAGGGGAGCCCTGGGAAACCCTCCTGCTTTTATGGCAGGGCACGTTCAAGGGAAGGGGAAGCCCTGCTACTCCTGCTTCCCCAGTACTGCTACCGAGTTCTGCCTAGGCTATCTGCACATACCACATGTAGATGCTGTCCCTGTGCTGGTTCTACCATGTATCGTTTCTGTTTTGAAAGCATCAGTGTCAGAGAACAGAAGAGAAGCTGGTCGAGTTGAAATGCCCAGTCGAAGTGCGCCTCGAGCAGGAAATGAAAAGCAACAGCGAACTGCGGAGAGAATGTCGCAGGTATGGCTTGTTAGCACTTTAAAGAGAGATCCCATAGAGTAGAAATCAAGCTTCATGGAGGCTGAATGTAAAAATAGGTGAGGGTAACTGTCTGTGAGCAAATTCAAGCCTCACGCTAGGTCTTACAAGGCTCTTCTGTACACGTGCCTATGGTTTTACAGAGCTGCCAAAAGAACTTCAAGTGCAGGTTGCCCTGCAATTCTCCTGGGAGGGCAGGAAGTCCCTTCTCCATTTATTCCTCCGTTCAGGTGCAAGGTGGACCCTCCAAGTGATCTGTGGCACTGGAATGCTGTTTTTTCTCAGTAACTCCTGGTCTGTCAAGCGTGTTAAAGAAGAAGCAAGGCTTCTCTATGCTGTTTATGTCTGAGAATGTGAAACAGGCTGGTAGTTCCTTCACCTCCTACCTCAATGTTTTCTTGACTAATTTGCTGCACAGGTTAAGGAGGCTTCTGAACGGAGCTCTGCAGAAACTAAGAGAATATGAGGCCAGAGAAAGAGAGCCCCAGTTCACTACTGCAAGAGACATGATGAGCAGCTGCTCTGAAGGGGCCAGTGAAGCTGATAAATTAACAGCAAAGGTGAGCTCTGGATTCTGCAGGATTTTGTGGTTTCTTTTTTTGTCTGTTAATGTCCATACCTCTGTTGTTCTTTTCTATGCTCCTTCTTGTATTGTGAGATGTCTGTTCTCTACTTGATGCTCCTTCTGTTGTCATACATAGCAGGTATTGCAGAAGGAGTCAAGTGCCCTTGTGGTGGCTCATTCTTAGTCCAAAGGCTCGTAGCGTTCTCGTGGCTTCACTGCCATTAGAAGAGTTCTCTTAAATGACAGGGAATGGCATTGTGTTTAGGCAGTGTAAAATGAAGATTAAGTTTCCGGGTTTTTGTTTGTTTTTATTTTTTGTTTGTGTTTGTTTTGAGGGATTTTTGTTTGTTCATTTTCTATCTATTTATAAAAGGCAGGAACGTCCCGAGTGTATTTTTAGAAGGTGTAGAAAAGGTGTATTTCTGGGGGAGAAGACTAAGACAGCATCGCAGCTGGCCTTTGGGACTTAATGGGACATCTGCTATATCCTCCGTATCCTTGCAACCAAACATCAGCTTTGACCTAGAGAGAAAATGCGTTCCTCCAGCAGTTCTGTCAAAGTGGCCTCCTGAGGCACTGTTTCCAAAGCTTTCAGAGTAAGGGCAGGAAGAGTATTTGTTGCTCGTGCCTAGTCCGTTCTGCACTGCAGCGCTTCCCCCCACACACAATAGGCATTCTTTCTGGTGTCTGGGTAGAGGTGTGTTTGATGTCCCATGAGCAGAGGAGCATTTTGGGCAAGAGCGTCCCTAGCAAAAGAACCGAGGAAGGATGGAAACTTGGGGAATCCTGTCAGCAAAGATCTTAAAGCTGTTCTTCTCTTAAAAGACGAGCCTGCCTTTACTTTGCTTTTAATACCGAGTCAGAAGGTGACAAAGACCATCTTGACGCCCTACCCCTTTATGCATTGCTCTCCACAGCTCAATGAACTTTCGCAGCAGCTGGAGATGGAGTCTGGAAAATGCAGGCAGCTAGAAGCACAAAATTGCGACCTGCAAGAAGAGCTGTCTGCTCTGCGTGGGTCTCAGGAAAAAATGGAGAAGAGCAATGGCCAGCTGCAAGAAGAGGTGGCATGCATCAAAGCTCTTCTGAAGACTTACAAGGTGGGTCACAGGCAAAAGCAACAGCATGAGACAGAGATAAGAAAGAGCCTGACAAGGAACAAGTGCTCGGACCAGAAGTCGCAGGTGATGTTTGTATTTGGGGTCTTGCCCCTCATTCTTTCTGTGAGGCGCTGTTCTCCACAGGCACAGAAGTCCCTGTGAAATGTGTATGGAGCCTTTGGAAAAGGCTTACTTTCTCCTTCAGACTAAAATGAATGGTTGACCTGTGGGAGTTTCCGGCTTCTGCCTTCACTGCTGGTGGTAGTGAGGAGGCAAGTGGCCTCCCCTGAGTGAGGCTGGGCCCTTGAAACTGGGTATGTGTGACTGATGGGGGGATGGTTCTCTTCTTCTTTGTGGTGATGGAAATTTCATTATCTGCTTCAGACACGGGCAGCCTCTCCAGACATGCAAGAGCTGACAAGATCCCCTCCTTGTGCTTCTCTGAGAAAGAACCTAAAGCACAGAAGCAGAGGTGCTGACTCTGAAGAGGAGGATGGAGGGAGAAAGACACCACAAGAGCATACTTTTCCAGATGAGTCCATTCAGGCAAAACTGGAAAGGTACAAGAGCTACTATCTGGAGGAACAAAAGCTCAGAGAAGGTCTAGAAAATGACTTGCAAAGGTATGTCCAGACTGGGTTTTGGAGTGAAAGCAAGATGCTGCTTTTTCCTTGTACGTTCTCCTCCTAAAATCCCTCTTGTATACCTGACCAACATTACGTCAGTAAATATGCCTATAGTCACTCTCATAGTCACTCTCTGCCTGGGGCCTGCTCCTGCGGGGGCTCTCCATGGGCCGCAGCCTCCTCCAGGCCACATCCACCTGCTCCACCGGGGGCTCCTCCACAGGCTGCAGCATGGAGATCCTGGACTCTTCTCACAGAGGCCAACCCTGCAGCCCGTTACAGCCAAAACCTTGCCACGTACACCCAGTACAGCGATGTAAGGCAGAAAAGAGGAACTGCATGTCCTATTGTCATGACAACAAACTAAGAATGCTTAAAGAAGTAGGAGCCTTCTAGATAGTAGAATCTGATTCTGTGAAGTCTACGGCTTTGGCTGCCATTTCAGCAGCATGTCTGAGATTTGAGATTTCCTTAGGCAGGGGAGGATATCCCTGACTCTTTATGCAGGTGATGCATCTTCCAGAAGAAGCCACATAAATACACAGCATTGGCGGTACTTTTCCACAATGGATGCAAGCTCTCCAAAAACCTCAAATCAAATGATGTTTTTGTGTTTAGATGCCATTAATCCCTTCCACTCTCAGAAGTCGAATGTTGGTCAAAGACCTGGAGAGTAGCTTTGCCAAACTGTAACCAAATATAATTCTTGCATGCATCTGACTTTTTCAGAGCTCGTCAGCGTCTAGACGAAAACAACGCTAAGCTCCACCGGAAGCACCACTGAAGCCTGCGTGGCTCAGGTCAGCATTCATAAATGTTATTCTCAACCCCTCTTAAAGCATATCTGTGAGCAAGCTTACGCTTCTGAGCCTCAAGTTAGAATCCCTTTGTGGTTCCAAAACACACCTTCTTTATGCTAAAACAACTGCTAAGCATCAGAAGAGTACACAACTGTATGGGGGCGGGCTGAAGACCTCTGGTCATTGGGGGGTGTGCAAAATACAGAGTGCCCTTCTTCTTCTGCAAAGCCGTAAGGGAAAGAGTGAAGGGAAAGAAAGGGAGAATAGACAAAATAACCGTACAAATGGTAATAGGAGAACAGGCACCAGACAAAGACATGCCGCACTGAAGGCTGCGTTAGGGCCTGGTTGCAGCAGGAAGATGTTTGCCTTTTCAAAGGCAGATCCTTTTCAACGTTTTCAAGGTGAATGCGGAAGCTGTATTTTAGGAGTAGTGTTCCAAAGAATGCCCAGTTTGAATGCTTAGAGAGTAGGGACACTTGAGGATGAAGAGGGCTGCAGAGGACTAAGTCTAACACTGATGAGCAAGAGTCATTTGCAGGTTCCCTCACAACGTTCTGTGTGTAGCCTGTGGTATTTCCTTCACTAACTTCTGGAATACTGGTAATTGGAGGTGAAAAGGTGTTCCTGCCTTGTGCATTTTCTTCTTATTGTGTGTTTCCCTGTTTTCACAGCTGGATATCATTACTGATCAGATGAAGGTGGAGCAGACAAAGTCCCAGTCCAGAAAACAAGCCATAGTTCTACCTAGATGGAAGATGACTGCCAACACTTGCCTTCTGCCCCCTAATTTGGGCAGTTTCCAGGCCGTGAGCAAAAGCAGCCATTGCCCCCACCACGCTGGTAAGAACGCAGCGGTTCTGTGCAGATAACAGCCTGCCTTTAATTCCAAGTTCTGTCGCCCGCCTTGGCATTTAATAAACCATGTCATGTAGTGTGGGTCTTTGTCTGTTCCCTTCTCCCTTACGGACTTTGCTTCTCCTCTCCCATGCCCATGTGACTGTTCCCTCTGATTCCTTCTGCTCGTCTCTCTTACTGACCAGGAGCATCCTGTGAACATCAAATGTATTTTTTCCGTTGTGGGAAGCAGACCAACCCTCTTGCAGATGTGTCCTGTGAGTTACACAGTACCAAGGGAAACTCCTGGGTGAACTAGGGACAAGGGCTTGGGATGGAAAAAGGGAGAATACACAAAGACAGAGGTGTCATTTGCCTCTTGTGGCTGGAAATGGTTCCCTTGCAAAAGGGATAGCCCACGACAAGCGGGGGACCTCAACCACACTGTCCATGAGGCTGGCAGAGAGCTTTAATGCTGCGGCCAGATTTCTGAATGCAGGGGAAATGATTTGTAGGCTTCAAACCAGCATCCTCTGAGACCCGGGCTCTCCCATATAAAGAGATCTTCTGCCACTCATCTGGCAAATTCAGGGAGGGCTGAAGGCAGAGGAAAACACCACCTGCGCACCCACTCCATCCAGCAATTGCCCCAATCCCCTGAAGTCCCTTTTGATAGTCTCCAGGCTTCTCTCAGCAGTTTCATCACTGCCACCCTGAATTCTCACTAATGGGTAATAATCGGAGGGGGGCTAACGAGGTCAGGAAGTTTCCTGGTAATGTCCTTGACCCGAGCCCCAGGTAGGCTGCAGACTTCCCTACGGGTAGGGTCGAGCTGACATATGGGGCCCTCTGTTCCCTTCAGAAGGGAGTCGCCTACAACCATTACCCTTCTTTCCTTCTTGTTGGAGGAAGTCTTGAGGCGTGGAGTCAACTTGCTGGGTCCTTGCGGCTCCCTTGACTGCCTCCAGCGGCCTCGATGCGGAAAATCGCCTGCCCGCCGCGATCCACTCTCCGCAACAGCACGCGACTGCCTTGGACTGCAAACCTCTACGGAGGGAGCAAAAGAAGGGGGCAGGGGGAAGTTCTCATTCCCTGTGAAGGAGTTACTTTGCAAGACCCCTTGTTTGCCTATGGAGTGACTGTGGGACACACCTCTGTGGTGGTTTTACTCAGGTGGGCAGCTGAGCTCCATCACAACCGCTCACTCACTCCCACTCCTCAAAGGGAAAAGGGGGAGAAAATACGATGAAAAGGGCTCAAGGGTTGAGACAAGAACAGGGAGTTCACTCAACAGCTATTGTGAAGGGCAAAACAAACTCAGAGTATGGAAATTAGTAAAATCTATTGGCTGTTACTTAGTAACAAGCCAGAGAAGTGAGAAACAAAGGAAAGAAACCAAAGCCAACTTCGTCCCACCCAACCTCTTCCACCTCCTCCCCCTGAGCGGCACGGGGGAATGGGGGCTGCGGTCAGTCTGAAGCCAGGGATAGAAGAATGGGGGCTTGCTTAATCATATTAATGATTAATGATTAAAGGATTTATCTGTGAAAGCAACACACTTGACGCTCAGGACGTATGTCTTGACACTGAGCAAGGTGTTTTCCACTTTGAAATTCATCCAAATACTAGTCAAAAGACTGTGCTTATATATTGGTCAAGGCTGTGTGTGTTTAAGAACTGCTTGTGCTTTTGCAGAAGTAGATAAGGAGAATATTACTCTCCCTAGCAAAAATCATTCTAACTTTTGTATTTGTAACTTTGTTAGAATTGTCGGGTGTGATTTTTATATTTGGCACCAGTGGTATCCCACCAGTTGATCAAGTCTAACAATACAATATAAACAAGGTGCTGGTCATCACTGGTGAGACACAATCTTCGGGTGGTCACCAACGGCAAATGGCATTCTCAATACATTGTGTCACCCGATCATAGTCATATTGACCTTAGTTGGTATGAGTCTTGTATTGTATGTAATTATACTACTCTGGAACTGGAGAATGTTATACCGCATAGCCATGCTGACTTCTTTGTTGCACGTCCATGGTATGGCATTAAGTGATCAGTACCAAGTTGGGAATCTTTGCTGCGAGTAAAAGAATTTACTAATCTTCTAGAAAGGGGGGACTGAAGCCAGGGATAGAAGAACGCGGGCTTGCTTGATCGTATTAATGATTTCTAAATAAAACAATTGTAATTATTAAAGCCAGGAATGAAAGAAAGGGGGCTTGCTTAATCGCTTTAAAATAGATATTGCTGCGTGTCTTTGCTTACTGCTGTGCAAATTAATCGAAACAAGGAGTCTTGGGGCCCCTCACAGAAGATGTTTCCTGACAAAAATGGGGAACCTGTCTCAAAAACCAGCTGAGACCGACCTTGTGGTTTGGACAAGAGCCAAGGGGCAGCTGAGTCTGTACAAAGGCACGGGGTCAACTAGTGGTGATGAAGAGGAGTTATCGGACTTCATTCCCACGACCCCCCGACGACCACCACCAGAAGGCACTGCGCAGGCGCAGATGGGAGGAGTTTATGGAAACGACTTCTTGGAGCTAATTTTAATACAAAGCGGGGATAAGTTAGGCATACGCATAAGCGTATTGGGAAACTTCATGCATATGTAACTTTTTACTGCATATAACCAAAGCAAGTTGCCGCGTTAAGGTGCGCGTGCCTTTGGGGGCTATCCCGCATGTGACCGGCGCCAAGATAAACCACATACCTACTTTATAACTTATTTGTGTTGAGTTATAGTCTTCTTCCATGAACCAAGTCCCTGATGCTTTGTCTCCACCGCTCCTTCACGGTCACTCTCTGCCCCAGCTCCACGTGGGGTCCCTCCCATGAGATGCCATCCTTCCAGAACTGAGCAGGACTGCTGCCCACAGGCAGCAACTCTTCAAGAACTGCTCCCACATGGCTCCGTACCATGGGGTCCGTCCGTCAGGAGCAAACTGCTCCAGCATGAGTCCCACACGGGCGGCAGCTCCCCCCAGAACCCCTGCTCCTGCGTGGGCTCCTCTCCACGGGCTGCAGCTCCGGCCCGGGGCCTGCTCCTGCGGGGGCTCTCCATGGGCCGCAGCCTCCTCCAGGCCACATCCACCTGCTCCACCGGGGGCTCCTCCACGGGCTGCAGCGTGGAGATCTGCTCCGTGTGGGACCCATGGGCTGCAGGGGAACAGCCTGCTCCATCGGGGGCCTCTCTCCACAGGCCGCAGGGGAACTTCAGCTCTGGCACCTGCAGCACCTCCTGCCCTCTTTCTGCACTGAGCTTGGTGTCTGCAGGGCTGGTTCTCACTCCTCCCTCTCCCAGCTGATGTTGTTCCACAGTTTTGTTTGTTTGTTTGTCTTCCCTTTCTTAAATATGCTTTCACAGATGCACAAACAGCAATTTTTGGCTCATCTCTGGCCAGCATCAGGTCCCTTTGGAGCCAGCGGAATCTGGCCCTTATCTAACATGGGCATCTTCTGGACTCTTCTCACAGAGGCTACCCCTGCAGCGCCCTGCAGATAAAACCTTGCTATGTAAACCCAATACTCCTATAGGAAGAGATCTTCTGCCATTCCTCTGGCAAATTCGGGGAGGGACCTCTGCACCCAGACGGTCTGGAGCACGGGGACACCTTCAGCCGCTGTCACCAACCCAGCGACAGCACTGTGGCAGCACAAGTGAAGAATGGCCCCGCAGGAGCTGGACGTCAGGGGGGACCTGTCCCTGGATGTGGGTACGGTGCTGCCCTGTGCCCGGGAGAGTGTCGGGGTGAGCTAGGACAGCTGCCAGATCAACCACAGCCATGCGGAAGTAATGCTGTGCCCCTGCCAGCGGCGGGAATTAGAGGGAACGGTCAAATGAGTAGGGGAGGGGAGAAGCAAAGCCCCGAGGGGAGAAGCAAAGCCCGGAAGGGAGAAGAAGACAAAGACCTGCACTACATGACATGGTTTGTTAAATACCAAGGAGGGTGACAGAACTTGGAATTAAAGGCAGGCTGTTATCTGCACAGAACCGCCGCATTCATGCCAGCATGGCGGGGCCAATGACTGCTCTTGCTCACTGCCTGGAAACTGCCCGAATTACAGGGCAGAAGGCAAGTGCTCGCAGTCTACTGCCATCTTGGTAGAACTATGGCTTGTTTTCTGGACTGGGACTTCGTCTGCTCCACCTTCATCTGATCAGTAATAATGTTCAGCTGTGAAAATAGGGAAACGCACAATAAGAGGGGAATGCTTAAGGAAGGAACACGTTTTCACCTCCAACTACAAGCATTTCAGAAGTTAGTGAAGGAAATACCACAGGCTACACACAGAACATCTAAAGGGAACCTGCAAATGACTCTTGCTCATCAGTGACTCTTGCTACAAAAAGACTCTTGCTACAGGCTTGGGGGAGAGTGGCTCAAGAGCTGTGCAGAGGAAAAGGATCTGGGGGTGTTGGTCGATGCTCGCCTGAACGTGAGCCAGCAGTGTGCCCAGGTGTCCAAGAAGGCCAACGGCATCCTGGCTTGTATCAGGAAAAGTGTAGCCAGCAGCACCAGGGAGGTGATTTTTCCCCTGTACTCTGCTCTGGTGAGGCTGCACCTTGAGTACTGTGTTCAGCTTTGGGCTCCTCAGTGCAAGAAGGACATCAAGGCCCTGGAACGTGTCCAGAAAAGGGCTGTAAAGCTGGAGAGACCTCAGGGGAGACCTTATTGCTGTCTACAACTACCTGAAAGGAAGGTGTGGGGAGCTGGGGGTCCACCTCTTCTCTCAGGTAACTAGTGACAGGATTGGAGGGAATGGCCTCAAGTTGCACCAGGGGAGGATAAGGTTATAAATGAGGAGACATTTCTTCTCAGAAAGAGCAGTCAGACATTGGAGCTGGTTGCCCAGGGAGGTGGTGGCGTCACCGTCCCTGGAGGTGTTCAAGGAAAGGTTGGACCTGGCGCTTAGGGACGTGGGTTAGTGAGTGATATTGGTAGTAGTGTTAGTGTTGGGGAGAATCGAATGGATGTTTTATTAATGTCTCTTAGGTGATGGGTCATAAAGTATAATTAAGCATTGCCAAATGTACTTATATTATCAATTAATCTATGTATACTGGGAAACTTAGGGAGTATACTGAACAGTCAAATGAATCTTTGAAGGGGAACCCTGGGAGGGAACAGGTACAACCTGACCTTGGATAAGGGCCTGGAAATGCTGAAATGAGTTGAAGCAGAACCAAGGAGCGGAGGGAGCATGCGTCGAGTGAGAAAGGTGAAAAGTTTAGCAGAGAGGAAGACTCCTTACTTCGTCTGGACGACCACCCGGACGACCACCAGAGAGCACCACGCATGTGCAAATGGGAGGAGAGCTAATTAGAATGGAATGCGAGGCTGATGTTGCAACCTGTAATGAATATGTATACCTTACGTAATGTTGAATGTATAAATAACGGCTGGGATGTAACGGGACTTGAAGCCAGATTTGGGCACCTGCCCCGGCTTCCAGCGCTGAATAAAGCACCTTCATATAATCACTTGGTGGTTATGTGGTTGCTACGCTAACATTTTGGCGACCCAGGTGGGACGGCGTGGGCACTGCTGAGGCGGATCGTGTCTCGGTTTCGCTCCAGCCGGCACCGAGGGATTCTCGGGGAGCAGTCGACCGCGACCGACCTCCGCTGCTCACGACGTACCACTGGAACAGTAAGCAAAGGTGCTTTCGACTTTGGGTATTCGGTACCGATTTGGTTGGGAAAGCCTGCCGGTGAGACGCGGCGAAAGCCACGCTCGGTTGGGCAGGGAGCTCCCGGGGTAAGCCTAGGCGCCGTCCGTTAGACAGAGCAAAAGCTCTGCAGGTTCGGCATTGGTGGTTTGGTATTGGTAATTGTATTGGTTTGTGCTGAAGGGTCAGCACCTGGTATTATTGGTATGTGGTAAGCACGCTGCTGCTCCGGCAGCTTCTGGGAGAGCGTGCTGCTGCTCCGGCAGCTTCTGGGGGAGTGTGCTGCTGCTCCGGCAGCTTCTGGGTTTGTATCATAAGCTCAAAATGAAAAAGATTAAAGGAATTCTGGGAAAAGATGTACCTATCCCGCGAACATCCTCACTGGGGTGTTTGCTAGCACATTGGAAAGAGGGAGGTTTTGGTCAAGAAATGCGGAAAGGAAAGCTGATTGATTATTGTAATATTTGGTGGCCACAGTATAAACTAGAGGACCAAGAAACTTGGCCTGAGAATGGAACATTGCAATATAATACAATTTTACAATTAATGCTATTTTGCAAGCGGGAAGGAAAATATGATGAACTGCCGTATGTGGAATTATTCTTTTATTTGCGCCGAAAGCCTGAATGGCAGCATGCTTGTGGAATAATGGTGCTTGAAGTTTCAACTGAGGAACGTTGTTGTGCATGTACTAAGGAGGGACGCTGTATACAGCATCAGGCAATAGAGAATAATAAGTATTATGGGGAAATGAATAATGGAAATATTGATTTGGAAGTTGCGCCGTCGGCTCCGCCGGAAGAGCCAGGACAGGGAGGGAAAAGAGAAAAGGAAGATAGCAGTAGTGATGGAGAATCCCCGACTTTAGTCTCCCCTGTGTCACATAGGACCCGGCAACAGCGAAGGGCAGGAGAAACTATAAATGAACAGAGAGGGAAAATAATCGCTCCCCTCAGGCAAGGAGTGGGGACAGAAGGACCGGTATATGTTAAGGTGCCTTTTTCAGCTGGGGACTTAATGATATGGAAACAAGCAGCCGGCACCTACAGGGAAAACCCAGATAAAGTAGCCAGGGTAATGAAAATGATAATTAAAACCCAAAATCCCGATTGGGATGATCTCCAGGTGATCCTGGATACTTTGATGGACTCGACAGAAAAAGACATGGTATTGCGGGCAGCCAGAGAGAGAGCCCGAGAAGATATACGAAATGGATTAGTGCTTGGGAATCTAGATCAAAACTTCCCCACTGAGGATCCCCAATGGGATTATAACACAGGGGATGGAATAAGGA
Organism: Anser anser; assembly: GCF_964211835.1. Classification (NCBI taxonomy): domain Eukaryota; kingdom Metazoa; phylum Chordata; class Aves; order Anseriformes; family Anatidae; genus Anser; species Anser anser. The sequence continues at coordinate 87,681 of NW_028154056.1, read as the reverse complement.
GGCTGAAGAGATATCAAGATTGGGTGCAAGTCGGGGTACAGAATGCCATGCCCCGGACCATAAATTGGTCAAAATTGTATAATGTCAGGCAAGAAAAAGCGGAATCACCTTCCGCCTTTTTAGAGAGATTGAAAGAAACTGCTAAGAAATATACAGATTTAGACGTAGAGACTGAGCAAGCTAAAGCTCAATTGGCACTCATTTTCCTGGGACAAGCCCAAGAGGATATTAGGAAGAAATTGCAAAAGTTGGAAGGTGCAGACTTGAGAAATTTGGATAGGCTGTTGGAAATAGCCTGGAAAGTGTATAATAACAGAGAAAAGGAAACGACAAAAAGGCAACAACAGAACTTATTAGCAGTAATTCAAGGGAGAAAACATGCAGGATTAAGGGGCAGGGGAAGAGGAAATATTAATGGTCGAGGTAGAGGAACAGGGAGAGGCTACCCAAGCTCAGGGGGAAACCGGCTGGGTCTTAACCAATGTGCCCATTGTAAGGGGGAGGGTCATTGGAAAAACGAGTGCCCTCTCCGTGGACAGATGATCGTTGGTGGGGGAAATTCGTTCCGAAACCAAGAAGCAGCCAAGGCGATGGTTCTAGGGGAATATAGTAGCTGACTAGGAGATCCGGTAGCAGAAACTAAAGAGCCCTTAGTAAAAATTCAAATAGGAAATAAGGAAATAAAATTTTTAATTGATACAGGGGCCACATATTCAGTACTCAATAGATTAAGTGGTAAGATAGGGGAAAGGAAAACTACTATTGTAGGTGCCACCGGGAAGGAGGAAATACGGCCGTTCTTACAACCCCTTGATTTACGGTTTGGAGGTAAAGAAATTACGCATGAATTTTTACATGTACCAGAATGCCCTATTCCTCTTTTGGGACGGGATTTGTTAACTAAACTAAACGCTACCATAACGTTTGAAGATGGAGAATTGATTATGAGAATCCCGGAATCAAAAGTGGGACAAATATTAATGATTAAAGAGAAGGCTGTTCCTCATATACCAAAAGAGGTAGAAAATGCAGTAATGCCTACGATTTGGGAAACGGACGTGCCTGGAAAATCAAAAGTAGCCCAGCCAGTAAAAATTGAACTTAAGGAAGGGGCCCGACCGGTACGGATTAAACAGTACCCATTGAAGCTAGAAGCTAGGCTAGGAATAGTAAAGATAGGTAGGGAACAGTAGGGTGATGGTTGGACCAGTGATCTTGAAGGTCTCTTCCAGCCTTAATGATTCTATGATTCTATGATTCTGTACCAGTGCAGAGAACAACACTATATGGGCTGCCGCAGGGAATGTTAACTCCATCCCAGACAGACCCAGTACAACTGGGGCAGGTGCCAGCTCAACCATGGCCACAGGGAAGTAATGCAGTGCCCCTGCCAGCCAGGCACGTTCTCGATGCCTCCTGAGGAGCCCTGCCCCATCGCATGGCCCGAGATCCCCATCCACGCTGCGGAAGAACGTCAACTGAGGCACAAAGAGCTCTTAAGGCAGGAGCCAGAAAGTGCCGCAGTCACTGCTGGACTGTGGGGGGGTGTGGCCCTCCAACTTAAGAGGACACTTGTGACGCCCCTGGTGATGCCCATTGTGACACAATGTGCCACCATCGCTGAGACGCAGTGTATGTGCACCCCTGCCAGCAGGAGTGCTCAGTGCTGTTGCCTCTGCTGTGGGAGCAACAGCGCTGCCCTGGCTGGGAGCCTCGGTGCGTCCCTGCCCTGCCTGGGAGCACCAGGCCACAGCCGCTGCTCGGGGCTCGGCTCCCCTGCCCCTGCGCCTGTCCGTGTCGGACCCAAGCAGGGCCCGCAGGGCTCTGGTGGCCCCAGGTGGGCTTGTGCCCACATCCTTGCTGCAGCTCCTGGGGCTCCTCCACCGGGGCCAGGAGCATCCGATGCCCAGCAGCACTTCCCTGTCCAGAGACAGCGATGCCCACCAGCTGCCAGAGGAGGGCCTGCACGGGCTGCACCGCGCGGCCGCCCGTGGCGACCTGGCCCGGCTGAGGCGGCACTGGTGGCTGAAGAAACGAGGCAAAAACCGTCGAGACCAGGCAAAGCGGTGAGGGGCTGGGGGGTGCGCTTAAAGGCTTGGGGTGGGATCGCTCTCCCGTGGCGTGCGAGCTTCAGCCTGGTGCCGCTGCGTACGCGGCTCTGGCACCAACCCTCCTTCTGCAGCAGGTGTCAGCAAGAGCTGAGGCGATGGAGGGCTGAGGCTGGGCGTTGTCCGGCCAGGCAGCCTCTCGCCCTGAAGTCAGTGGCACTGGACATAGTCGGGAGCACATGCTCCTACCAGCCCTTGGCAAAGCCTTCAGCCCCGTGCAGAGAGACGGCTGAAGCCCAGGGCAGAGTCAGGAGCACGGCAGCAAGGGCACCGCCTCCTCTGGAACCCTGGGTCAGAGCTTATGGGTGTGACCCGTTCAGTGACAAACTGGATCTGATTGATACAGCAGTGCGCGACGGGTTAAGAAGAAGGTTACTCAGAGGCATAGAGTGGTAACCAGGCTAGAGTAAGAGAAAGTGGGAACCACTAAGGAGGAGTTGTTAGGCTCGGACGGGCCTATAGAGGGCTACGCGTGATCAAAAGGAATGCACCAACCAGAAGTCTGTAACTATGTTTGCCAGCCACGTGCAGCGCGTGGAGGGGCTCAGAAAAACTATGTAAGATCTGGCATTGGGACAATAAAGGGTCTCCATTTCTCGACTATCTTGGAGCCCGTGTCGTCATTCCCTTCAAGAGCTGATCACTGAGAGGGCTTTTCCCTCTCAGCTGGCAGAGGGGAACAATCCAGCTTTGCTTGGAATTGCTGGGGCGGCTCGAGCGCTGCTTGAAGGGTGTGCTGCCGACCGCCACTGCCCTGTCCTCTCCCTGTGGGGTTGTTTAGCAGCCGCTCGGGCATTAGCAGTTCTCTCCTGTCCTGTGGGTGATTAGCGTCAGGGCATTCACCGCCCTTCTGCCGCTCGAGTGATTGTGGAAAAACTTGGAGACTTACACTGACTTCGCACTCTTCATGGAGTTCCACAGCCTCCAAAGCTTACGTTCTGCTTGGCATTGGCAAGTGGAGACTTGTGGCCCTGCGCGTGTTCCACAGCCAGAAGTGATTTGGGGCATTGCCTGCCTGTGGAAAGCTAATTTATTTTGGTTTTAGGACACCGCTGCACCTTGCTTGTGCGAACGGCCATGCAGACGTTGTTCGATTCCTGGTGCAAGAGAAGTGCCTGCTGAACCTTTGTGACAACACTGGCAGATCGCCACTCATGATGGTATGTGGAACACGTTACTCTGCTCTAAGTGGGGCTTTATCAATTGTGCTTCCAATGACAAGTGTCTTGCCGCATTCTTCACACCGACCTGTAGAGAAACATGAAAGTTGTAATCGGCACGTAATAGGCGTACACTAGCTCATCTCGGAAGACGCTCTTATCTTCCAGCACTGGGAAGCTGCTGTAGCTGTGACAGAGTGAAACACGGCACAAGTCCTTCCTTTTCTTTGTGTTGTTTGCAGGCAGTGGAGAGCCAGCATGAAGAATGCGTGGCGATTCTGCTAGAGCCCCGTGCCGACCCAAACCTGGAAGGTTACAGAGGCAAGTCTGCCCTTCACCTGGCTGCCGCAGCTCCTAACACGTCTCTAGCAGAGATGTTAGTTGAGCATGGTGCACACCTTGAAGCAAAGGACTGTGTAAGTTTTGAATCTGGGCAGCACTGCTCTTTGGGAAAGGCACTTAATTCGTCTGGGTTGTTCTGACGGGCATTCTTTATCCTTTCAGGAGGGAAATACCCCGCTTCTTCTTGCCATCTCCAGCCATCATAAAGAGATGGTAAAGTTTCTTCTTCAAAAAGGAGCGAATGTGTGTGCTCAAAGTTTCTTTGGAAGGTGAGGCATGGCTCCAAAGTGCATGTGGCTCTCCTTAGCATTGTCACTGGAATGAACAGGAGAAGGAGAGTCAGTGTTGTCCAAGGGACAATGGGCACCAAGTGAAACAAGAGGCCTTCCCACAGCTGCTTAGGAGAAACCCTCTCAGCATGAGGAAGGTTAATCAGGGGAGCAGGTGGCACCAGGGGTTTGAGCAGCCTCCATCCTATGAGGCTTTGAAGAGCAGAGTGGAAGAAGCCTTGAGCAACGTGCTCTGGCCTCGTGGCTGAGTCTGCTCTGGGGAGGCGGCTGGCCAGGAGCTGTCTGGAGGTGCCTTCCAGCCTCAGTCCTCCAGCACTCCCCTGTGTGTGGCTTTGCTTTCCCTGTGCTTGTAGGAATCGGGGAGGGAATTGTTTGGGGAGGAAACAGGGATTAGAATAACAACAACACAGAGCCTGCAAATGCTGCTATGTTTCATACCATCTTTTGGATGCTTTAGGACTGCTCTTATGCTTGCCGCTTCTGCTGGGGAAACGGATGTAATAGAGCTACTTCTTTCCTACGGTGCCAACGTTACTTGCAAAGATATCGCTGGCTACACGGCTGTGGATTATGCTCTCCAGTCAGGACACGTTGGGTGAGTGTTTTGTATGTCGCTGTTAGAGCGGCTGAGTTGTCAGAGTGTCTGTGCTGATTTGTCACCCTCTGCGGTAGCTGCAGAAGTTTTAATGAAATGAAAATTAGAAATCCTGCTTGTGTTACTACACCCAGTTCCACACCACTGAAAAGGAAAGAGGCACTTTTTCTTTCAGTGTTACGTCACTGTTAGAGCGGCTGAGTTGTCAGAGTGTCCGTGCTGATTTGTCACCCTTTGTGATAGATGCACAAAGGCTTAACGATATCTTCAGACCTTTCTTGAAGCTGGGCTCGGTGATGTCTTCTCATAAATCACCTTCCCAAGTCAAGAGAGGATTTGGAAGTAGAGGAGAACTTCCACCCACAAGGCTTTCTTAGAAATCCCGCTTGTGTTGCTAAGCCCAGTTCCGCTCCACTGACCAGGAAAGAGGCACCTTTTCTTTCAGTGGGGATCTTACCAGTGTCCCTTTAGATAAACCCTCAAAGAGATCCCTGGTGGTGTAGCAGGTCCACCATCATGGGGAGACTGACACCGCACACAGACAGTTCTGAACTGGTTCCAAGTCAGTTGCTGTCCTAGGCAAGAGCAAGGATACTAGGCAAGGATGTTTTGGATCTGACTGCCTGTATGTTCTCTCTTTCTGCGTGTAGCCTTTGCAAGAAACTGGTAGAATGCGCAGGCAGTAAAAAGACGGGAGAAGCTTCTGCTGGCGCTGCACAAGACACAACAGTCCCCAGCAGATTCTGCTCTCCGAGGACTGAGCACTTTGCACTGGCCACACTTGCTTTGGATGGAGAAGGTAGGATCCTGAAGTGTGGAAGAGCTGATGAGGACAACTAATGTGGCCTGATGTCAGACCGCTTCCCGTATTTGGGGGCAGGGCTTGACTGGCAGGGAAAAGCAGAGTGCCAGGAATGCTCACACTGTCTCGCTTCGTCCATCCCTTGTAGGTGCCCTGCCAGCTGTAGGAGCAGAGCAGGAGGAAGAGGCTGAATTGCCCTGGGATCGCAAGGTACTTTCTGTGAAGGACCCACTGGGCTCCCATTTGGCTCGCTTACTTTGGGGCAAGTTTACCTCTGGGCTCGCTTACCTCTGTTGCTGCCTCTGCCACTTGTTTGTGACTGGGGCCCTTGAACTACTTGTGCTCCAGCCCAGCTGTTCAGTTTGCGCTGGGTTGGTGAAACTGCTGGGAGAACTGGGTCTCGCTGCAGCTGGCCTTTCAGTTAGAGTTCCAGTCTAGGGAAAGCATGTTCTACATAATGAAGCAGCAAAGATTATTCCTGCTGCTTAAAATCTTCTGAGCTTCTCAAAGGGGCTGGCCGGGAGTGGACTGTTGCTTTTCACCATACTTCACCAGTGCTCCGGTAACCTTTATGTGGCAATTCTTAACGCCAACAACGAAGAGATACCAGAGAATAGCATTGAGGGCTTGCAGCTCTGCTTTCAGTGTGCATTCCTTGGCCGCGAGCATGTTCTCAGAAGCAGCAGGGAGATTCCAGGCCATGCTTAAGCTCTGGCAGAACGAAGTCTGGCTTCTGCTTTACAACTGCTGAAATGCCATTGGAGGCAACAATAGTTCTGCAGATTCCATTCTCCACTGCCCGCCTTTTTGCGTAGGTAGAAAGCCCCTGCCCAGTCTCTCAGGCTATGTTCCAAGAAGAGAAAAAACGTTAAGCCTTCCCTCTGTTTTAAGAAACAGAAACCCTCACAAAGAGCTGCTGATAGTTGAGGCTAAGAAAGATGGAGAGAGGTCCCCAGCTGTGCCTGGTGGTGGTGCACTTCCAATCCTTTGTTTCAGTCAGAAGACTGACCTAGTTGTAGAACCTAATGAGTAAAAGCACAGCTCATATTCCCATGTTCTCACTGACTTTGTCATGCTCACGGAACACCATTTCTTTAGGATCAAGACAGACAGCTGCAGCTTGAGCTTCCTGGTGCTCCTGAAAGTCTGTCCGTGTCAGAAGCCCCACCTGAAGCTACTGAGAGCCAGCTCAGTGACACTGAGAAAGACGTAGAGCGCTTGCGAGAGGAATTGGAGATGGTTAAAGCTAAGGTATGGAAAGGCTGCACTATAGGGATAAATCCAAGGGTGGTTGTCCTTTCTCTTCCCTTCTTCCCCCTCTCTGCTGGTGACCAACACAACGGGCCCTTTGGGGAGCTTTTCACAAGCTGGAGGGACAAAGCAGTGCGTTAGGAGGCACCTTCCAGGGGGTAGGTTTGACCAGAGCAGTTTGCGCTTTCTCAAAACTTGGGTGTGCTCTGAGACACAGAGGGTGCGGCACCACTTGGGTGTGCTCTGACAACGGTTGTAAATTTTTTTTCATGTCTCTGTGTTGGGACCAGCATTGGCAGTGTCTGTGCCAGAGTCGCAGACAAAGCAGGCTGAGTTTTGTGCCAGCGTTCAGGAAATGCTGTAGAAAATCTACAGAGCTATAGGAGAGGGGTTAGTACAAAATGCAGTGAAGTAACATGCATGGGGGTTTGAGAGTGGAAGCAGTCAATTTCCCTCCCTAAAGACTAGGCTGACCACCATGGATTGATTCTTCCTTTGGTTTTGCAGGTGGAGGCATCGGAACAAGCGTGTATTGAGTCTGAGGTCTGGGTAAAATACCTGGAGACTGTACTGGAGGATAAGAAGAGAGAAGCAGCAGCTTCTTCCCAGAAAGTGCAAGGCTTTCTGGAGCCATCCTTTGGAACTGGAGCTCTCCAAAAGCTGGAAGAACGCATGCAAGGGTAGGCAGGGTAGTAAGACAGAGGGGCGAGACGCTGCTTTCTGGGACTGTGTGAACGCGAGGGAATTGCCTCGTCACATCACAGAAAGTTAATACAGGATTTGGAAAGAAGCCTTTGCTTTAGCTTATGTTCTTGCACACTGTTCTTTCCAACTGTGTGCTCTTGTGGAGTTCCCCAATAAGGCCTGTATTTCTCTTTCAGACTCAAAGCTGGAAGTGACAGATTGGAAGCCACAATCCAGCAACAAAGCAGACTGATTGAAGCCCTTCAGAGACACCAGCAAGCCTCTGCCTCAGTAAGTCAGTGATAAACTTCCCTCTTCCCTGTGAGCTCCTGCGCCTAGCTAAGTAGTTCTGTGGGGACAAAGTAAGATGAGATTTTTCTGCCAAGCTTAGGGGAGCCGAGTTCTTGACCAGCTGTGCTGACTGTAAGCTGCTCTGAAAATCCTGCCGGTCTGTTCCCCAGCTTTCTGGTTTTGAGAGTTTTCCCATGATACTACGGCAAGTCCTACAACACCAGGAAGTTCTTAGCACTAGAAAAAATAAGGGTTCACTGGAATGCACTGGTCTAGGTATTTTCTGCTTTAGACCAGTGGTGATATTGAAGATCGCAGGCTGCACTTGAGATATTCCTCCTGCGTGAGAGGTGGTAGTCAAGTTTGCACAATGCTGCACAGCCCCGACCTGACATGCCGCGCTGTCGCTAATAAAGCAGTTCCTCTTGGCGTAAAGGAGGGGCTTTCATCTGTGGCCTCTGTGAAGCAAATGATTCTTCTTGTCTGCCTGGGGAGGAGGGAGGTGAACATGAGCCCTGTACTCTACTGAGACTGGCAGGAGGGGAAGAGCGGCAGAGAGGTGTGAGGCAGGAAAGTTGCACGCAGCATGACTTTTCGCTTCTTTTTGTGCTTCTGTAGGCTCGTAATCACCCGGAGGACTTGGTAACTGCCTTTCAGTCAGCACAGACAACCGCAGACGGGCATCCACACCAGCAGGTATGGGAATGCTTTCTGTGAATGACTATTTTAGTCTTTGAATACCTGCTGGGCAGGTAGTGGGTGAAAAGACCAGGGGAGCCATGGGAAACCCTCCTGCTTTTATGGCAGGGCACATTCAAGGGAAGGGGAAGCCCTGCTACTCCTGCTTCCCCAGTACTGCTACCGAGTTCTGCCTAGGCTATCTGCACATACCACACGTAGATGCTGTCCCTGTGCTGGTTCTACCATGTATCGTTTCTGTTTTGAAAGCATCAGTGTCAGAGAACAGAAGAGAAGCTGGTCGAGTTGAAATGCCCAGTCGAAGCGCGCCTCGAGCAGGAAATGAAAAGCAACAGCGAACTGCGGAGAGAATGTCTCAGGTATGGCTTGTTAGCACTTTAAAGAGAGATCCCATAGAGTAGAAATCAAGCTTCATGGAGGCTGAATGTAAAAATAGGTGAGGGTAACTGTCTGTGAGCAAATTCAGGCCTCACGCTAGGTCTTACAAGGCTCTTCTGTACACGTGCCTATGGTTTTACAGAGCTGCCAAAAGAACTTCAAGTGCAGGTTGCCCTGCAATTCTCCTGGGAGGGCAGGAAGTCCCTTCTCCATTTATTCCTCCGTTCAGGTGCAAGGTGGACCCTCCAAGTGATCTGCGGCACTGGAATGCTGTTTTTTCTCAGTAACTCCTGGTCTGTCAAGCGTGTTAAAGAAGAAGCAAGGCTTCTCTATGCTGTTTATGTCTGAGAATGTGAAACAGGCTGGTAGTTCCTTCACCTCCTACCTCAAGGTTTTCTTGACTAATTTGCTGCACAGGTTAAGGAGGCTTCTGAACGGAGCTCTGCAGAAACTAAGAGAATCTGAGGCCAGAGAAAGAAAGTTCATGATTAATACTGCAAGAGACATGACGAGCAGCTGCTCTGAAGGGGCCAGTGAAGCTGATAAATTAACAGCAAAGGTGAGCTCCGGATTCTGCAGGATTTTGTGGTTTCTTTTTTTGTCTGTTAATGTACATACCTCTGTTGTTCTTTTCTATGCTCCTTGTATTGTGAGATGTCTGTTCTCTACTTGATGCTCCTTCTGTTGTCATACATAGCAGGTATTGCAGAAGGAGTCAAGTGCCCTTGTGGTGGCTCATTCTTAGTCCAAAGGCTCGTAGCATTCTCGTGGCTTCACTGCCATTAGAAGAGTTCTCTTAAATGACAGGGAATGGCATTGTGTTTAGGCAGTGTAAAATGAAGATTAAGTTTCCGTGTTTTTGTTTGTTTTTATTTTTTGTTTGTGTTTGTTTTGAGGGATTTTTGTTTGTTCGTTTTCTATCTATTTATAAAAGGCAGGAACCTCCCGAGTGTATTTTTAGAAGGTATAGAAAAGGTGTATTTCTGGGGGAGAAGAGTAAGACAGCATCGCAGCTGGCCTTTGGGACTTAATGGGACATCTGCTATATCCTCCGTATCCTTGCAACCAAACATCAGCTTTGACCTAGGGAGAAAATGCGTTCCTCCAGCAGTTCTGTCAAAGTGGCCTCCTGAGGCACTGTTTCCAAAGCTTTCAGAGTAAGGGCAGGAAGAGTATTTGTTGCTCGTGCCTAGTCCGTTCTGCACTGCAGCGCTTCCCCCCACACACAATAGGCATTCTTTCTGGTGTCTGGGTAGAGGTGTGTTTGATGTCCCATGAGCAGAGGAGCATTTTGGGCAAGAGCGTCCCTAGCAAAAGAACCGAGGAAGGATGGAAACTTGGGGAATCCTGTCAGCAAAGATCTTAAAGCTGTTCTTCTCTTGAAAGACGAGCCTGCCTTTACTTTGCTTTTAATACCGAGTCAGAAGGTGACAAAGACCATCTTGACGCCCTACCCCTTTATGCATTGCTCTCCACAGCTCAATGAACTTTCGCAGCAGCTGGAGATGGAGTCTGGAAAACGCAGGCAGCTAGAAGCACAAAATTGCAACCTGCAAGAAGAGCTGTCTGCTCTGCGTGGGTCTCAGGAAAAACTGGAGAAGAGCAATGGCCAGCTGCAAGAAGAGGTGGCATGCATCAAAGCTCTTCTGAAGACTTACAAGGTGGGTCACAGGCAAAAGCAACAGCATGAGACAGAGATAAGAAAGAGCCTGACAAGGAACAAGTGCTCGGACCAGAAGTCGCAGGTGATGTTTGTATTTGGGGTCTTGCCCCTCATTCTTTCTGTGAGGCGTTGTTCTCCACAGGCACAGAAGTCCCTGTGAATTGTGTATGGAGCCTTTGGAAAAGGCTTACAAGCAGAGGACTGTCTTACAGAGACAGAAGTGTCTTAGCACTGACTCTGAAGTAAGAACAGAGTGCTGAGAACTGGTGTCCTCCAGACTAAAATGAATGGTTGACCTGTGGGAGTTTCCGGCTTCTGCCTTCACTGCTGGTGGTAGTGAGGAGGCAAGTGGCCTCCCCTGAGTGAGGCTGGGCCCTTGAAACTGGCTATGCGAAAGGTAAAGGTGAGCTCTGGATTCTGCACGCTTTTGTGATTTCTTTTTTTGTCTATTCATGTCCATACCTCTGTTGTTCTTTTCTATGGTCCTTCTTGTATTGTGAGTTGTCTGTTCTCTCCTTGATGCTCCTTCTGTTGTCATACATAGCAGGTGAACGCAGAGCAGTTGTCATTGTGGGTCAAAATGAACGTGCAGAGCAGTATCTGCAAGGGCACACTGAGGGCAGGCTGCTCTGTGGAGGAAGGACGAGCTGAGAGTCACAGCAAGGATGGCGGGCTCAGTGGCTTCACAGGCCATGGCATAGGTCCACAGCATTTTCCGGGTCTGGCAGGTGGAACTCCACCTGTCTGAAGTTGGCTTTGCCCAAGATCACTTCCAGAGCCCTGTCTTAGGAGTTGAGCCAGTGATGCTTTTGTAACTTACCGCTCACCAGCAGCTGTCTCAACCCGTCTTTCCCTAGCCATGGGCACCCTGAAGTAGAGGTCCAAGAAGTGCTTTTGAGCTGCCGTGGGTGTCTTGTTCAGGTGCATGGAACCCTTGATCTAGATTTCCCCTGGTTACTGAGAGGTGCTGCTAAGGCACACGTGTGCTTTAGAAGGTATTGTAGAAGGAGTCAAGTGCCCTTGTGGTGGCTCATTCTTAGTCCAAAGGCTCGTAGCATTCTCGTGGCTTCACTGCCATTAGAAGAGTTCTCTTAAATGACAGGGAATGGCATTGTGTTTAGGCAGTGTAAAATGAAGATTAAGTTTCCGGGTTTTTGTTTGTTTTTATTTTTTGTTTGTGTTTGTTTTGAGGGATTTTTGTTTGTTAGTTTTCTATCTATTTATAAAAGGCAGGAACCTCCCGAGTGTATTTTTAGAAGGTATAGAAAAGGTGTATTTCTGGGGGAGAAGACTAAGACAGCATCGCAGCTGGCCTTTGGGACTTAATGGGACATCTGCTATATCCTCCGTATCCTTGCAACCAAACATCAGCTTTGACCTAGGGAGAAAATGCGTTCCTCCAGCAGTTCTGTCAAAGTGGCCTCCTGAGGCACTGTTTCCAAAGCTTTCAGAGTAAGGGCAGGAAGAGTATTTGTTGCTCGTGCCTAGTCCGTTCTGCACTGCAGCGCTTCCCCCCACACACAATAGGCATTCTTTCTGGTGTCTGGGTAGAGGTGTGTTTGATGTCCCATGAGCAGAGGAGCATTTTGGGCAAGAGCGTCCCTAGCAAAAGAACCGAGGAAGGATGGAAACTTGGGGAATCCTGTCAGCAAAGATCTTAAAGCTGTTCTTCTCTTAAAAGACGAGCCTGCCTTTACTTTGCTTTTAATACCGAGTCAGAAGGTGACAAAGACCATCTTGACGCCCTACCCCTTTATGCATTGCTCTCCACAGCTCAATGAACTTTCGCAGCAGCTGGAGATGGAGTCTGGAAAACGCAGGCAGCTAGAAGCACAAGATTGCGACCTGCAAGAAGAGCTGTCTGCTCTGCGTGGGTCTCAGGAAAAAATGGAGAAGAGCAATGGCCAGCTGCAAGAAGAGGTGGCATGCATCAAAGCTCTTCTGAAGACTTACAAGGTGGGTCACAGGCAAAAGCAACAGCATGAGACAGAGATAAGAAAGAGCCTGACAAGGAACAAGTGCTCGGACCAGAAGTCGCAGGTGATGTTTGTATTTGGGGTCTTGCCCCTCATTCTTTCTGTGAGGCGTTGTTCTCCACAGGCACAGAAGTCCCTGTGAATTGTGTATGGAGCCTTTGGAAAAGGCTTACAAGCAGAGGACTGTCTTACAGAGACAGAAGTGTCTTAGCACTGACTCTGAAGTAAGAACAGAGTGCTGAGAACTGGTGTCCTCCAGACTAAAATGAATGGTTGACCTGTGGGAGTTTCCGGCTTCTGCCTTCACTGCTGGTGGTAGTGAGGAGGCAAGTGGCCTCCCCTGAGTGAGGCTGGGCCCTTGAAACTGGCTATGCGAAAGGTAAAGGTGAGCTCTGGATTCTGCACGCTTTTGTGATTTCTTTTTTTGTCTATTCATGTCCATACCTCTGTTGTTCTTTTCTATGGTCCTTCTTGTATTGTGAGTTGTCTGTTCTCTCCTTGATGCTCCTTCTGTTGTCATACATAGCAGGTGAACGCAGAGCAGTTGTCATTGTGGGTCAAAATGAACGTGCAGAGCAGTATCTGCAAGGGCACACTGAGGGCAGGCTGCTCTGTGGAGGAAGGACGAGCTGAGAGTCACAGCAAGGATGGCGGGCTCAGTGGCTTCACAGGCCATGGCATAGGTCCACAGCATTTTCCGGGTCTGGCAGGTGGAACTCCACCTGTCTGAAGTTGGCTTTGCCCAAGATCACTTCCAGAGCCCTGTCTTAGGAGTTGAGCCAGTGATGCTTTTGTAACTTACCGCTCACCAGCAGCTGTCTCAACCCGTCTTTCCCTAGCCATGGGCACCCTGAAGTAGAGGTCCAAGAAGTGCTTTTGAGCTGCCGTGGGTGTCTTGTTCAGGTGCATGGAACCCTTGATCTAGATTTCCCCTGGTTACTGAGAGGTGCTGCTAAGGCACACGTGTGCTTTAGAAGGTATTGTAGAAGGAGTCAAGTGCCCTTGTGGTGGCTCATTCTTAGTCCAAAGGCTCGTAGCATTCTCGTGGCTTCACTGCCATTAGAAGAGTTCTCTTAAATGACAGGGAATGGCATTGTGTTTAGGCAGTGTAAAATGAAGATTAAGTTTCCGGGTTTTTGTTTGTTTTTATTTTTTGTTTGTGTTTGTTTTGAGGGATTTTTGTTTGTTCGTTTTCTATCTATTTATAAAAGGCAGGAACCTCCCGAGTGTATTTTTAGAAGGTATAGAAAAGGTGTATTTCTGGGGGAGAAGACTAAGACAGCATCGCAGCTGGCCTTTGGGACTTAATGGGACATCTGCTATATCCTCCGTATCCTTGCAACCAAACATCAGCTTTGACCTAGGGAGAAAATGCGTTCCTCCAGCAGTTCTGTCAAAGTGGCCTCCTGAGGCACTGTTTCCAAAGCTTTCAGAGTAAGGGCAGGAAGAGTATTTGCTGCTCGTGCCTAGTCCGTTCTGCACTGCAGCGCTTCCCCCCACACACAATAGGCATTCTTTCTGGTGTCTGGGTAGAGGTGTGTTTGATGTCCCATGAGCAGAGGAGCAGTTTGGGGAAGAGCGTCCCTAGCAAAAGAACCGAGGAAGGATGGAAACTTGGGGAATCCTGTCAGCAAAGATCTTAAAGCTGTTCTTCTCTTAAAAGACGAGCCTGCCTTTACTTTGCTTTTAATACCGAGTCAGAAGGTGACAAAGACCATCTTGACGCCCTACCCCTTTATGCATTGCTCTCCACAGCTCAATGAACTTTCGCAGCAGCTGGAGATGGAGTCTGGAAAATGCAGGCAGCTAGAAGCACAAAATTGCGACCTGCAAGAAGAGCTGTCTGCTCTGCGTGGGTCTCAGGAAAAAATGGAGAAGAGCAATGGCCAGCTGCAAGAAGAGGTGGCATGCATCAAAGCTCTTCTGAAGACTTACAAGGTGGGTCACAGGCAAAAGCAACAGCATGAGACAGAGATAAGAAAGAGCCTGACAAGGAACAAGTGCTCGGACCAGAAGTCGCAGGTGATGTTTGTATTTGGGGTCTTGCCCCTCATTCTTTCTGTGAGGCGTTGTTCTCCACAGGCACAGAAGTCCCTGTGAATTGTGTATGGAGCCTTTGGAAAAGGCTTACAAGCAGAGGACTGTCTTACAGAGACAGAAGTGTCTTAGCACTGACTCTGAAGTAAGAACAGAGTGCTGAGAACTGGTGTCCTCCAGACTAAAATGAATGGTTGACCTGTGGGAGTTTCCGGCTTCTGCCTTCACTGCTGGTGGTAGTGAGGAGGCAAGTGGCCTCCCCTGAGTGAGGCTGGGCCCTTGAAACTGGCTATGCGAAAGGTAAAGGTGAGCTCTGGATTCTGCACGCTTTTGTGATTTCTTTTTTTGTCTATTCATGTCCATACCTCTGTTGTTCTTTTCTATGGTCCTTCTTGTATTGTGAGTTGTCTGTTCTCTCCTTGATGCTCCTTCTGTTGTCATACATAGCAGGTGAACGCAGAGCAGTTGTCATTGTGGGTCAAAATGAACGTGCAGAGCAGTATCTGCAAGGGCACACTGAGGGCAGGCTGCTCTGTGGAGGAAGGACGAGCTGAGAGTCACAGCAAGGATGGCGGGCTCAGTGGCTTCACAGGCCATGGCATAGGTCCACAGCATTTTCCGGGTCTGGCAGGTGGAACTCCACCTGTCTGAAGTTGGCTTTGCCCAAGATCACTTCCAGAGCCCTGTCTTAGGAGTTGAGCCAGTGATGCTTTTGTAACTTACCGCTCACCAGCAGCTGTCTCAACCCGTCTTTCCCTAGCCATGGGCACCCTGAAGTAGAGGTCCAAGAAGTGCTTTTGAGCTGCCGTGGGTGTCTTGTTCAGGTGCATGGAACCCTTGATCTAGATTTCCCCTGGTTACTGAGAGGTGCTGCTAAGGCACACGTGTGCTTTAGAAGGTATTGTAGAAGGAGTCAAGTGCCCTTGTGGTGGCTCATTCTTAGTCCAAAGGCTCGTAGCATTCTCGTGGCTTCACTGCCATTAGAAGAGTTCTCTTAAATGACAGGGAATGGCATTGTGTTTAGGCAGTGTAAAATGAAGATTAAGTTTCCGGGTTTTTGTTTGTTTTTATTTTTTGTTTGTGTTTGTTTTGAGGGATTTTTGTTTGTTCGTTTTCTATCTATTTATAAAAGGCAGGAACCTCCCGAGTGTATTTTTAGAAGGTATAGAAAAGGTGTATTTCTGGGGGAGAAGAGTAAGACAGCATCGCAGCTGGCCTTTGGGACTTAATGGGACATCTGCTATATCCTCTGTATCCTTGCAACCAAACATCAGCTTTGACCTAGAGAGAAAATGCGTTCCTCCAGCAGTTCTGTCAAAGTGGCCTCCTGAGGCACTGTTTCCAAAGCTTTCAGAGTAAGGGCAGGAAGAGTATTTGTTGCTCGTGCCTAGTCCGTTCTGCACTGCAGCGCTTCCCCCCACACACAATAGGCATTCTTTCTGGTGTCTGGGTAGAGGTGTGTTTGATGTCCCATGAGCAGAGGAGCATTTTGGGCAAGAGCGTCCCTAGCAAAAGAACCGAGGAAGGATGGAAACTTGGGGAATCCTGTCAGCAAAGATCTTAAAGCTGTTCTTCCCTTAAAAGACGAGCCTGCCTTTACTTTGCTTTTAATACCGAGTCAGAAGGTGACAAAGACCATCTTGACGCCCTACCCCTTTATGCATTGCTCTCCACAGCTCAATGAACTTTCGCAGCAGCTGGAGATGGAGTCTGGAAAATGCAGGCAGCTAGAAGCACAAAATTGCGACCTGCAAGAAGAGCTGTCTGCTCTGCGTGGGTCTCAGGAAAAAATGGAGAAGAGCAATGGCCAGCTGCAAGAAGAGGTGGCATGCATCAAAGCTCTTCTGAAGACTTACAAGGTGGGTCACAGGCAAAAGCAACAGCATGAGACAGAGATAAGAAAGAGCCTGACAAGGAACAAGTGCTCGGACCAGAAGTCGCAGGTGATGTTTGTATTTGGGGTCTTGCCCCTCATTCTTTCTGTGAGGCGTTGTTCTCCACAGGCACAGAAGTCCCTGTGAATTGTGTATGGAGCCTTTGGAAAAGGCTTACAAGCAGAGGACTGTCTTACAGAGACAGAAGTGTCTTAGCACTGACTCTGAAGTAAGAACAGAGTGCTGAGAACTGGTGTCCTCCAGACTAAAATGAATGGTTGACCTGTGGGAGTTTCCGGCTTCTGCCTTCACTGCTGGTGGTAGTGAGGAGGCAAGTGGCCTCCCCTGAGTGAGGCTGGGCCCTTGAAACTGGCTATGCGAAAGGTAAAGGTGAGCTCTGGATTCTGCACGCTTTTGTGATTTCTTTTTTTGTCTATTCATGTCCATACCTCTGTTGTTCTTTTCTATGGTCCTTCTTGTATTGTGAGTTGTCTGTTCTCTCCTTGATGCTCCTTCTGTTGTCATACATAGCAGGTGAACGCAGAGCAGTTGTCATTGTGGGTCAAAATGAACGTGCAGAGCAGTATCTGCAAGGGCACACTGAGGGCAGGCTGCTCTGTGGAGGAAGGACGAGCTGAGAGTCACAGCAAGGATGGCGGGCTCAGTGGCTTCACAGGCCATGGCATAGGTCCACAGCATTTTCCGGGTCTGGCAGGTGGAACTCCACCTGTCTGAAGTTGGCTTTGCCCAAGATCACTTCCAGAGCCCTGTCTTAGGAGTTGAGCCAGTGATGCTTTTGTAACTTACCGCTCACCAGCAGCTGTCTCAACCCGTCTTTCCCTAGCCATGGGCACCCTGAAGTAGAGGTCCAAGAAGTGCTTTTGAGCTGCCGTGGGTGTCTTGTTCAGGTGCATGGAACCCTTGATCTAGATTTCCCCTGGTTACTGAGAGGTGCTGCTAAGGCACACGTGTGCTTTAGAAGGTATTGTAGAAGGAGTCAAGTGCCCTTGTGGTGGCTCATTCTTAGTCCAAAGGCTCGTAGCATTCTCGTGGCTTCACTGCCATTAGAAGAGTTCTCTTAAATGACAGGGAATGGCATTGTGTTTAGGCAGTGTAAAACGAAGATTAAGTTTCCGGGTTTTTGTTTGTTTTTATTTTTTGTTTGTGTTTGTTTTGAGGGATTTTTGTTTGTTCGTTTTCTATCTATTTATAAAAGGCAGGAACCTCCCGAGTGTATTTTTAGAAGGTATAGAAAAGGTGTATTTCTGGGGGAGAAGAGTAAGACAGCATCGCAGCTGGCCTTTGGGACTTAATGGGACATCTGCTATATCCTCCGTATCCTTGCAACCAAACATCAGCTTTGACCTAGAGAGAAAATGCGTTCCTCCAGCAGTTCTGTCAAAGTGGCCTCCTGAGGCACTGTTTCCAAAGCTTTCAGAGTAAGGGCAGGAAGAGTATTTGTTGCTCGTGCCTAGTCCGTTCTGCACTGCAGCGCTTCCCCCCACACACAATAGGCATTCTTTCTGGTGTCTGGGTAGAGGTGTGTTTGATGTCCCATGAGCAGAGGAGCATTTTGGGCAAGAGCGTCCCTAGCAAAAGAACCGAGGAAGGATGGAAACTTGGGGAATCCTGTCAGCAAAGATCTTAAAGCTGTTCTTCCCTTAAAAGACGAGCCTGCCTTTACTTTGCTTTTAATACCGAGTCAGAAGGTGACAAAGACCATCTTGACGCCCTACCCCTTTATGCATTGCTCTCCACAGCTCAATGAACTTTCGCAGCAGCTGGAGATGGAGTCTGGAAAATGCAGGCAGCTAGAAGCACAAAATTGCGACCTGCAAGAAGAGCTGTCTGCTCTGCGTGGGTCTCAGGAAAAAATGGAGAAGAGCAATGGCCAGCTGCAAGAAGAGGTGGCATGCATCAAAGCTCTTCTGAAGACTTACAAGGTGGGTCACAGGCAAAAGCAACAGCATGAGACAGAGATAAGAAAGAGCCTGACAAGGAACAAGTGCTCGGACCAGAAGTCGCAGGTGATGTTTGTATTTGGGGTCTTGCCCCTCATTCTTTCTGTGAGGCGTTGTTCTCCACAGGCACAGAAGTCCCTGTGAATTGTGTATGGAGCCTTTGGAAAAGGCTTACTTTCTCCTCCAGACTAAAATGAATGGTTGACCTGTGGGAGTTTCCGGCTTCTGCCTTCACTGCTGGTGGTAGTGAGGAGGCAAGTGGCCTCCCCTTAGTGAGGCTGGGCCCTTGAAACTGGGTATGTGTGACTGATGGGGGGATGGTTCTCTTCTTCTTTGTGGTGATGGAAATTTCATTATCTGCTTCAGACACAGGCAGCCTCTCCAGACGTGCAAGAACTGACAAGATCCCCTCCTTGCACTTCGCTGGGAAAGAGCCCAAAGCACAGAAGCAGAGATGCTGACTCTGAAGAGGAGGATGTTAGGGAAAAGACACCACAAGATCATACTTTTCCATATGAGTCCATGCAGGAAAGACTGGAAAATTACAGGTACTACTATCTGGAGGAAGTAAACCTCAGAAGATGCCTACAAAAGGACCTCAAAAGGTATGTCTGGACGTTTTTTGGAGTGAGAGTAAGATGCTGCTTTTTCCCTGTACATTTTCTTCCCAACATCCCTTTTTTTTGTCTGGTCAGCATTATGTCAGTAAATATGCCTAAAAAGGCATATTGATAAAAGACTCCTCTGCAAACCTTCCTCTTTTTTAGAACTGCCTTCATAATGCTTCAGTGTTCCCGCAGTGCCATCACTGGTCGTGGCATTACAAAAGCATTTTTGAAGTTGGCATCGTCTTAACATGTGGTCTTCTGGCCACTCTGATAATGTGTTCCTCATTGTAACGTTCTCTGCGATATAAGGCAGAGAAGCGAAATTGCCTGTCCTATTGTCCTGTCTGCAAACATGAATGCTTGAATAATATGGGCCTTCTAGAGAGCAGAATCTCTGAATCTGCTGATTCAATCTCTCTGAATTTTTCAGAACTCGTCAGAAACTAGCTGAAGTCAAAGCTCAGCTCCACCAGAAGCACCACTGAAGCCTGCGTGGCTAAGGTCAGCATTCATACATGTTATTCTCAACCCCTCTTAAAGCATATCTGTGAGCAAGCTTACGCTTCTGAGCCTCAAGTTAGAATCCCTTTGTGGTTCCAAAACACACCTTCTTTATGCTAAAACAACTGCTAAGCATCAGAAGAGTACACAACTGTATGGGGGCGGGCTGAAGACCTCTGGTCATTGCGGGGTGTGCAAAATACAGAGTGCCCTTCTTCTTCTGCAAAGCCGTAAGGGAAAGAGTGAAGGGAAAGAAAGGGAGAATAGACAAAATAACCGTACAAATGGTAATAGGAGAACAGGCACCAGACAAAGACATGCCGCACTGAAGGCTGCGTTAGGGCCTGGTTGCAGCAAGAAGATGTTTGCCTTTTCAAAGGCAGATCCTTTTCAACGTTTTCAAGGTGAATGCGGAAGCTGTATTTTAGGAGTAGTGTTCCAAAGAATGCCCAGTTTGAATGCTTAGAGAGTAGGGACACTTGAGGATGAAGAGGGCTGCAGAGGACTAGAGTCTAACACTGATGAGCAAGAGTCATTTGCAGGTTCCCTCACAACGTTCTGTGTGTAGCCTGTGGTATTTCCTTCACTAACTTCTGGAATACTGGTAATTGGAGGTGAAAAGGTGTTCCTGCCTTGTGCATTTTCTTCTTATTGTGTGTTTCCCTGTTTTCACAGTTGGATATCATTACTGATCAGATGAAGGCGGAGCAGACAAAGTCCCAGTCCAGAAAACAAGCCATAGTTCTACCAAGATGGAAGATGACTGCCAACACTTGCCTTCTGCCCCGTAATTCGGGCAGTTTCCAGGCCGTGAGCAAAAGCAGCCATTGCCCCCACCACGCTGGCAAGAACGCAGCGGTTCTGTGCAGATAACAGCCTGCCTTTAATTCCAAGTTCTGTCGCCCGCCTTGGCATTTAATAAACCATGTCACGTAGTGTGGGTCTTTGTCTGTTCCCTTCTCCCTTACGGACTTTGCTTCTCCTCTCCCATGCCCATGTGACTGTTCCCTCTGATTCCTTCTGCTCGTCTCTCTTACTGACCAGGAGCATCCTGTGAACATCAAATGTATTATTTCCGTTGTGGGAAGCAGACCAACCCTCTTGCAGATGTGTCCTGTGAGTTACACAGTACCAAGGGAAACTCCTGGGTGAACTAGGGACAAGGGCTTGGGATGGAAAAAGGGAGAATACACAAAGACAGAGGTGCCATTTGCCTCTTGTGGCTGGAAATGGTTCCCTTGCAAAAGGGATAGCCCACGACAAGCGGGGGACCTCAACCACACTGTCCATGAGGCTGGCAGAGAGCTTTAATGCTGCGGCCAGATTTCTGAATGCAGGGGAAATGATTTGTAGGCTTCAAACCAGCATCCTCTGAGCAAGATGTTCTCCTGGGAAGAAGACCCGGGCTCCCCCGTATAAAGAGATCTTCTGCCACTCATCTGGCAAATTCAGGGAGGGCTGAAGGCAGAGGAAAACACCACCTGCGCACCCACTCCATCCAGCAATTGCCCCAATCCCCTGAAGTCCCTTTTGATAGTCTCCAGGCTTCTCTCAGCAATTTCATCACTGCCACCCTGAATTCCCACTAATGGGTAATAATCGGAGGGGGGCTAACGAGGTCAGGAAGTTTCCTGGTAATGTCCTTGACCCGAGCCCCAGGTAGGCTGCAGACTTCCCTACGGGTAGGGTCGAGCTGACATATGGGGCCCTCTGTTCCCTTCAGAAGGGAGTCGCCTACAACCATTACCCTTCTTTCCTTCTTGTTGGAGGAAGTCTTGAGGCGTGGAGTCAACTTGCTGGGTCCTTGCGGCTCCCTTGACTGCCTCCAGCGGCCTCGATGCGGAAAATCGCCTGCCCGCCGCGATCCACTCTCCGCAACAGCACGCGACTGCCTTGGACTGCAAACCTCTACGGAGGGAGCAAAAGAAGGGGGCAGGGGGAAGTTCTCATTCCCTGTGAAGGAGTTACTTTGCAAGACCCCTTGTTTGCCTATGGAGTGACTGTGGGACACACCTCTGTGGTGGTTTTACTCAGGTGGGCAGCTGAGCTCCATCACAACCGCTCACTCACTCCCACTCCTCAAAGGGAAAAGGGGGAGAAAATACGATGAAAAGGGCTCAAGGGTTGAGACAAGAACAGGGAGTTCACTCAACAGTTATTGTGAAGGGCAAAACAAACTCAGAGTATGGAAATTAGTAAAATCTATTGGCTATTACTTACTAACAAGCCAGAGAAGTGAGAAACAAAGGAAAGAAACCAAAGCCAACTTCGTCCCACCCAACCTCTTCCACCTCCTCCCCCTGAGCGGCACGGGGGAATGGGGGCTGCGGTCAGTCTGAAGCCAGGGATAGAAGAATGGGGGCTTGCTTAATCATGTTAATGATTAATGATTAAAGGATTTATCTGTGAAAGCAACACACTTGACGCTCAGGACGTATGTCTTGACACTGAGCAAGGTGTTTTCCACTTTGAAATTCATCCAAATACTAGTCAAAAGACTGTGCTTATTTATTGGTCAAGGCTGTGTGTGTTTAAGAACTGCTTGTGCTTTTGCAGAAGTAGATAAGGAGAATATTACTCTCCCTAGCAAAAATCATTCTAACTTTTGTATCTGTAACTTTGTTAGAATTGTCGGGTGTGATTTTTATATTTGGCACCAGTGGTATCCCACCAGTTGATCAAGTCTAACAATACAATATAAACAAGGTGCTGGTCATCACTGGTGGGACACAATCTTCGGGTGGTCACCAACGGCAAATGGCATTCTCAATACATTGTGTCACCCGATCATAGTCATATTGACCTTAGTTGGTATGAGTCTTGTATTGTATGTAATTATACTACTCTGGAACTGGAGAATGTTATACCGCATAGCCATGCTGACTTCTTTGTTGCACGTCCATGGTATGGCATTAAGTGATCAGTACCAAGTTGGGAATCTTTGCTGCGAGTAAAAGAATTTACTAATCTTCTAGAAAGGGGGGACTGAAGCCAGGGATAGAAGATCGGGGGCTTGCTTGATCGTATTAATGATTTCTAAATAAAACAATTGTAATTATTAAAGCCAGGAATGAAAGAAAGGGGGCTTGCTTAATCGCTTTAAAATAGATATTGCTGCGTGTCTTTGCTTACTGCTGTGCAAATTAATCGAAACAAGGAGTCTTGGGGCCCCTCACAGAAGATGTTTCCTGACAAAAATGGGGAACCTGTCTCAAAAACCAGCTGAGACCGACCTTGTGGTTTGGACAAGAGCCAAGGGGCAGCTGAGTCTGTACAAAGGCACGGGGTCAACTAGTGGTGATGAAGAGGAGTTATCGGACTTCATTCCCACGACCCCCCGACGACCACCACCAGAAGGCACTGCGCAGGCGCAGATGGGAGGAGTTTATGGAAATGACTTCTTGGAGCTAATTTTAATACAAAGCGGGGATAGGTTAGGCATACGCATAAGCGTATTGGGAAACTTCATGCATATGTAACTTTTTACTGCATATAACCAAAGCAAGTTGCCGCGTTAAGGTGCGCGTGCCTTTGGGGGCTATCCCGCATGTGACCGGCGCCAAGATAAACCACATACCTACTTTATAACTTATTTGTGTTGAGTTATAGTCTTCTTCCATGAACCAAGTCCCTGATGCTTTGTCTCCACCGCTCCTTCACGGTCACTCTCTGCCCCAGCTCCACGTGGGGTCCCTCCCATGAGATGCCATCCTTCCAGAACTGAGCAGGACTGCTGCCCACAGGCAGCAACTCTTCAAGAACTGCTCCCACATGGCTCCGTACCATGGGGTCCGTCCGTCAGGAGCAAACTTCTCCAGCACGAGTCCCACACGGGCGGCAGCTCCCCCCAGAACCCCTGCTCCTGCGTGGGCTCCTCTCCACGGGCTGCAGCTCCGGCCCGGGGCCTGCTCCTGCGGGGGCTCTCCATGGGCCGCAGCCTCCTCCAGGCCACATCCACCTGCTCCACCGGGGGCTCCTCCACGGGCTGCAGCGTGGAGATCTGCTCCGTGTGGGACCCATGGGCTGCAGGGGAACAGCCTGCTCCATCGGGGGCCTCTCTCCACAGGCCGCAGGGGAACTTCAGCTCTGGCACCTGCAGCACCTCCTGCCCTCTTTCTGCACTGAGCTTGGTGTCTGCAGGGCTGGTTCTCACTCCTCCCTCTCCCAGCTGATGTTGTTCCACAGTTTTGTTTGTTTGTTTGTCTTCCCTTTCTTAAATATGCTTTCACAGATGCACAAACAGCAATTTTTGGCTCATCTCTGGCCAGCATCAGGTCCCTTTGGAGCCAGCGGAATCTGGCCCTTATCTAACATGGGCATCTTCTGGACTCTTCTCACAGAGGCTACCCCTGCAGCGCCCTGCAGATAAAACCTTGCTATGTAAACCCAATACTCCTATAGGAAGAGATCTTCTGCCATTCCTCTGGCAAATTCTGGGAGGGCCCTCTGCACCCAGACGGTCTGGAGCACGGGGACACCTTCAGCCGCTGTCACCAACCCAGCGACAGCACTGTGGCAGCACAAGTGAAGAATGGCCCCGCAGGAGCTGGATGTCAGGGGGGACCTGTCCGCCCCCGGGAGGCGGCGTCTGCCCCTTCCTCTTCCTCCCGAAGCCGAAAATCTTCTTCATGCCGAGGTGGGGGGGCGGCATTTAGGGACAGGCAACCGGCGGCGCTTCCCCCGGCTCCGCGCCCTGCCCGCCCGCCGCGGGGCGGCTCTCCGCATGCGCAGCCCGGCCGCGGCCGCCTCCATTTTGTGATAGCGCCGCGGGGGCTCCGCTCAACGGCTGCTGCGGCAGCGGCGTGCGGAGGGGGTTAATTGTGGGGCCGCTGATGAGCTTAATGAGCATGTCACAGTGTAAGGAGAGGGGGTTGGGGGATCTTCTTCAGTAATAGGTAGGGAAGAGTGGCGAAACCTTGCAGTAAGAAAGTGTAAGTTGTGAGTAGTGCCGTGGTACGGTTGGTGCGACGTCATCTGTCTCGGGGGACGTTACCCAAGGTGGCCAAGCCTGGCAGCACTCCTCCCTGTGCTTACGAGCTGCTTCGTGCGTCTGAGTGTGTGAAAAGTGAAGAGATGGCAATCAAAACCTAATTATAGCGTGCATATTTTCTTATCGTTAGCAGTGAAAATATTTAGTATAGTACCACTTCCAGGGGAGGAGATACAGCCCTCTGAAATACTTTCTTCTCTTTCATCACTAATAACAGTATAGCTATTAAAGCCTTAATTTTCCTTTCTAGGATGAGTCTTCACGGTTTTATCAAGCGTATTTGCTTCTGGCAGTATTGCTCTCTTTGACCAAACTGGTTGATGTACCAGCCACTTCTATCAGTTGCTTATTAGCAGTGCTCTGTTGTTTCAGACCTGATCTGTAGAAGGAAGAGCTAAAATAATAATAATTAAAAAAAAAAAAACTTTTGTTGAAACTTCAGCCAAGTAAATCCAGCTTGTAAAACATAATTCTATGAGCAGCTATTTTGAGAGCATCTCCTTAATTAGCACAACCATTTAATGGAGAAATGGAGAACAAAATGCATTTTTAGCTAGGTGTATCTGTTTTCTTCCAGATACCTTAGAAGAATTGGTAGAATTTTATTTATGAGATGGTAATATAGAGTAAACACAATCCATCCCAGTGCTCTTCCCTGGAGGAAGTGTTTTTTCTCAAGTTCTTTTTCAAGTGGCAGCATGCTCAGCCATAAAAGCATCTGGTTTGCAGCATAGTCCCCAGCAGAGACAGAGGCACTATGCTCCCTGCCAAATATCGCGTGTTTCAGAATGGGATCAATAAAAACTGATTGCAGAGGCAGCTCTAATGGGTAAGGACCGTGGTAGGTAGTTGGGCTGAAATTTACAGTTTTATGCTTTGAAGTTAGGGTCTTCTGATGGGGCCTGTGAATACAGATAGCCATTTAGGCACAACAGGAACAGTTCATTATTAGCTGAAAAGGTTGCAAAATGAATTACTAGAAGCTGTTACTAAACCAACTATCAGGTTTCTGTATTTGTGTTTTTTTCCCCTTTTTGTTAATATTATGTCTTTAGTCTCTTTGTATGGATGATGCTGAAGATACTAAATTTAAAATTAGTTTCAATCCATTTCTGTTTTTAATTTCTTTTAGATAATTATATTTATTTATTTATTAGATACTGGTATTTCATGATGTATTTCTTCATCCTCTCAATGCGTTCTACTTAGCTAATCTGTAGCTTTCTCTGAGCACCATCTAGTAAATGCTGTTTCTATTCGTGGCTGCATGAGGCGATTCATTCCTGTTCTGATACCCAGTACAAGATGCATGTACCACAGGAAGATTTCCAAATAGGGCTTAAGTGTTGTGTAAGCTTTGGCGCTTGAGTTAGTCCATTGAATGACTAACTTTCCTTTGACGTGATTCGCTACAGCTAGCTAATTTAGCTCACAGTCTTGCGTAGATCTGAGGTACATAATGGCAGTCAAATTCTCTGTTTCCAGTCTTTATCCTCCCCCAGTACACAATGACAGCGTGTATTTTGTTTACCAACAAGTAAAAACTGCAGTAAAGACTTGCTGGGCTGATAACTATGTGCTGCTCATCATCTGGTGATTTGCTACACCTGCTTTGCAACTCCTGCGTTTATGGGGGGGGGGTACAACTCAGAAAAGCTATCTGGGCAGTTTGTGTTTTTCTGCATTGCATGCCCTGGGTCTTTGAAGAGAATGAGGTAGTTACATGCATGCTGCAGGTAGAGACTGTAACAGCTTCAGCTCTGTCTAGGTGGAGAGCTGGAGCTGTGGTGGTGCTCCTGGTGTGCCACTCATAGAGAGAACCCTGTGTAGCCCGTGGATATGCTGAGTGCAGCAGCGGTTTTGCTTGTTCCCAGTCCACTCTAACACCATGGCACTGTATCCCATGCACACAGTCTGTTAATCCTCAGCAAGATTAACAGCTACCTTTCTGTTGACAAAGCAGAATGGATGTCTTTAAGCTTCCTCTAAGTGAGGAACAAGAAATGTTTCTTTGCTTTCAATACAGTAAGAGATTTTTGTGTAAGAGAAGACCCTAGCATATTCAGAACCACATAGATTCATTGTATTAACGACAGTTTAGAAAAAACTCAGGTAGGCCTGTGCATATTACATCTATATACAATTATCAAAAAGGACTCTTAAGTGTGTTATTGTGGATCCAAGTACATCATAATTGGATTTGTTAAGTTTAGCTACATTTTTAGCTTATAAAAAAAAAAAAAAAACTTCAACTGTTCACAAATTATAAACCATAAGAAAGTGAAAAATGTTTGCTAAAAGTGGGATTGTAATGTGTTGAGAACTGATTTCAATTCCCAAAGGAAATTCCATTATTTGCTTCAGACACGGGCAGCCTCCCCAGACATGCAAGAACTGACGAGATCCACTCCTTGTGCTTTGCTAAGAAGGAAGCTAAAGCACAGAAGCAGAGATGCTGACTCTGAAGAGGAGGATGGAGGGAAAAAGACACCACAAGAGCATACTTTTCCAAATGAGTCCATTCAGGCAAAACTGGAAAGGTACAAGCGCTACTATCTGGAGGAACAAAAGCTTAGAATAGCTCTAGAAAATGACCTGCAAAGGTATGTCCAGACTGGGTTTTGGAGTGAGAGCAAGGTGCTGCTTTTTCCTTGTACGTTCTCCTCCTAAAATCCCTCTTGTATACCTGGTCAACATTACGTCAGTAAATATGCCTATAATTGCATAGTCACTCTCTGCCTCTGCTCCACGTGGGGTTCCTCCCACAGGATGCCGTCCTTCCCAAAATGAGCCTGCGGGGGCTGCCCACAGGCAGCAGCTCTTCAAGAACTGCTCCAACGTGGGTCCGTACCATGGGGTCCATCCCCCAGGAGCAAACTGCTCCAGCACAAGTCCCCCACGGGCAGCAGCTCCCCCCAGACCCCCTGCTCCTGCATGGGCTCCTCTCCACGGGCTGCAGCTCTGGCCCGGGGCCTGCTCCTGCGGGGGCTCTCCATGGGCCGCAGCCTCCTCCAGGCCACATCCACCTGCTCCACCGGGGGCTCCTCCACGGGCTGCAGCGTGGAGATCTGCTCCGTGTGGGACCCATGGGCTGCAGGGGGACAGCCTGCTCCACCAGGGGCCTCTCCATAGGCCACAGGGGAACTTCAGCTCTGGCACCTGCAGCACCTCCTGCCCTCCTTCTGCACTGAGCTTGGTGTCTGTACGTTAGCTTTCATAAAGACACATAATCCACAAAGTGATTATGTGAAGGTGCTTTTATTAGCCGCCGGAAGTTAAGGGCATGCCTGCCCAAATCTAACTTCGTCCGATTTGTTCACTCAGTTCTTTTTTATCTCCTAAAATATTACATATGCATTAAGTGTCACAACAGATCTATGCATATTCATTTCCTAGCTCCACCTAGACCCGCTTTGTATGCTAATTATCTTATCACTCCTTCTGCGCTTGCGTATTACTCTCTGGTGGTCGTCCGGGTGGCCGTCGGGATGAAGTAAGTTGTATTCATCAGAGTAGAACTTTTTAACCTTTTCTTCTTACTCTCCCAGCTGCTGTTGTTCCACAGTTTTGTTTGTTTGTCTTCCCTTTCTTAAATATGCTTTCACAGATGCACAAACAGCAATTTTTGGCTCATCTCTGGCCAGCATCAGGTCCCTTTGGAGCCAACGGAATCTGGCCCTTATCTAACATGGGCATCTTCTGGACTCTTCTCACAGAGGCTACCCCTGCAGCACCCTGCAAATAAAACCTTGCTATGTAAACCCAATACTCCTATAGGAAGAGATCTTCTGCCATTCCTCTGGCAAATTCGGGGAGGGCCCTCTGCACCCAGACGGTCTGGAGCACGGGGACACCTTCAGCCGCTGTCACCAACCCAGCGACAGCACTGTGGCAGCACAAGTGAAGAATGGCCCCGCAGGAGCTGGACGTCAGGGGGGACCTGTCCCTGGATGTGGGTACGGTGCTGCCCTGTGCCCGGGAGAGTGTCGGGGTGAGCTAGGACAGCTGCCAGATCAACCACAGCCATGCGGAAGTAATGCTGTGCCCCTGCCAGCGGCGGGAATTAGAGGGAACGGTCAAATGAGTAGGGGAGGGGAGAAGCAAAGCCCCGAAGGGAGAAGAAGACAAAGACCTGCACTACATGACATGGTTTGTTAAATACCAAGGAGGGTGACAGAACTTGGAATTAAAGGCAGGCTGTTATCTGCACAGAACCGCCGCATTCATGCCAGCATGGCGGGGCCAATGACTGCTCTTGCTCACTGCCTGGAAACTGCCCGAATTACAGGGCAGAAGGCAAGTGCTCGCAGTCTACTGCCATCTTGGTAGAACTATGGCTTGTTTTCTGGACTGGGACTTCGTCTGCTCCACCTTCATCTGATCAGTAATAATGTTCAGCTGTGAAAATAGGGAAACGCACAATAAGAGGGGAATGCTTAAGGAAGGAACACGTTTTCACCTCCAACTACAAGCATTTCAGAAGTTAGTGAAGGAAATACCACAGGCTACACACAGAACATCTAAAGGGAACCTGCAAATGACTCTTGCTCATCAGTGACTCTTGCTACAAAAAGACTCTTGCTACAGGCTTGGGGGAGAGTGGCTCAAGAGCTGTGCAGAGGAAAAGGATCTGGGGGTGTTGGTCGATGCTCGCCTGAACGTGAGCCAGCAGTGTGCCCAGGTGTCCAAGAAGGCCAACGGCATCCTGGCTTGTATCAGGAAAAGTGTAGCCAGCAGCACCAGGGAGGTGATTTTTCCCCTGTACTCTGCTCTGGTGAGGCTGCACCTTGAGTACTGTGTTCAGCTTTGGGCTCCTCAGTGCAAGAAGGACATCAAGGCCCTGGAACGTGTCCAGAAAAGGGCTATAAAGCTGGAGAGACCTCAGGGGAGACCTTATTGCTGTCTACAACTACCTGAAAGGAAGGTGTGGGGAGCTGGGGGTCCACCTCTTCTCTCAGGTAACTAGTGACAGGATTGGAGGGAATGGCCTCAAGTTGCACCAGGGGAGGATAAGGTTATAAATGAGGAGACATTTCTTCTCAGAAAGAGCAGTCAGACATTGGAGCTGGTTGCCCAGGGAGGTGGTGGCGTCACCGTCCCTGGAGGTGTTCAAGGAAAGGTTGGACCTGGCGCTTAGGGACGTGGGTTAGTGAGTGACATTGGTAGTAGGGTGATGGTTGGACCAGTGATCTTGAAGGTCTCTTCCAGCCTTAATGATTCTATGATTCTATGATTCTGTACCAGTGCAGAGAACAACAGTATATGGGCTGCCGCAGGGAATGTTAACTCCATCCCAGACAGACCCAGTACAACTGGGGCAGGTGCCAGCTCAACCATGGCCACAGGGAAGTAATGCAGTGCCCCTGCCAGCCAGGCACGTTCTCGATGCCTCCTGAGGAGCCCTGCCCCATCGCATGGCCCGAGATCCCCATCCACGCTGCGGAAGAACGTCAACTGAGGCACAAAGAGCTCTTAAGGCAGGAGCCAGAAAGTGCCGCAGTCACTGCTGGACTGTGGGGGGGTGTGGCCCTCCAACTTAAGAGGACACTTGTGACGCCCCTGGTGATGCCCATTGTGACACAATGTGCCACCATCGCTGAGACGCAGTGTATGTGCACCCCTGCCAGCAGGAGTGCTCAGTGCTGTTGCCTCTGCTGTGGGAGCAACAGCGCTGCCCTGGCTGGGAGCCTCGGTGCGTCCCTGCCCTGCCTGGGAGCACCAGGCCACAGCCGCTGCTCGGGGCTCGGCTCCCCTGCCCCTGCGCCTGTCCGTGTCGGACCCAAGCAGGGCCCGCAGGGCTCTGGTGGCCCCAGGTGGGCTTGTGCCCACATCCTTGCTGCAGCATGCAGAGGCTCCTGGGGCTCCTCCACCGGGGCCAGGAGCATCCGATGCCCAGCAGCACTTCCCTGTCCAGAGACAGCGATGCCCACCAGCTGCCAGAGGAGGGCCTGCACGGGCTGCACCGCGCGGCCGCCCGTGGCGACCTGGCCCGGCTGAGGCGGCACTGGTGGCTGAAGAAACGAGGCAAAAACCGTCGAGACCAGGCAAAGCGGTGAGGGGCTGGGGGGTGCGCTTAAAGGCTTGGGGTGGGATCGCTCTCCCGTGGCGTGCGAGCTTCAGCCTGGTGCCGCTGCGTACGCGGCTCTGGCACCAACCCTCCTTCTGCAGCAGGTGTCAGCAAGAGCTGAGGCGATGGAGGGCTGAGGCTGGGCGTTGTCCGGCCAGGCAGCCTCTCGCCCTGAAGTCAGTGGCACTGGACATAGTCGGGAGCACATGCTCCTACCAGCCCTTGGCAAAACCTTCAGCCCCGTGCAGAGAGACGGCTGAAGCCCAGGGCAGAGTCAGGAGCACGGCAGCAAGGGCACCGCCTCCTCTGGAACCCTGGGTCAGAGCTTATGGGTGTGACCCGTTCAGTGACAAACTGGATCTGATTGATACAGCAGTGCGCGACGGGTTAAGAAGAAGGTTACTCAGAGGCATAGAGTGGTAACCAGGCTAGAGTAAGAGAAAGTGGGAACCACTAAGGAGGAGTTGTTAGGCTCGGACGGGCCTATAGAGGGCTACGCGTGATCAAAAGGAATGCACCAACCAGAAGTCTGTAACTATGTTTGCCAGCCACGTGCAGCGCGTGGAGGGGCTCAGAAAAACTATGTAAGATCTGGCATTGGGACAATAAAGGGTCTCCATTTCTCGACTATCTTGGAGCCCGTGTCGTCATTCCCTTCAAGAGCTGGTCACTGAGAGGGCTTTTCCCTCTCAGCTGGCAGAGGGGAACAATCCAGCTTTGCTTGGAATTGCTGGGGCGGCTCGAGCGCTGCTTGAAGGGTGTGCTGCCGACCGCCACTGCCCTGTCCTCTCCCTGTGGGGTTGTTTAGCAGCCGCTCGGGCATTAGCAGTTCTCTCCTGTCCTGTGGGTGATCAGCGTCAGGGCATTCAGTGCCCTTCTGCCGCTCGAGTGATTGTGGAAAAACTTGGAGACTTACACTGACTTCGCACTCTTCATGGAGTTCCACAGCCTCCAAAGCTTACGTTCTGCTTGGCATTGGCAAGTGGAGACTTGTGGCCCTGCGCGTGTTCCACAGCCAGAAGTGATTTGGGGCATTGCCTGCCTGTGGAAAGCTAATTTATTTTGGTTTTAGGACACCGCTGCACCTTGCTTGTGCGAACGGCCATGCAGACGTTGTTCGATTCCTGGTGCAAGAGAAGTGCCTGCTGAACCTTTTTGACAACACTGGCAGATCGCCACTCATGATGGTATATGGAACACGTTACTCTGCTCTAAGTGGGGCTTTATCAATTGTGCTTCCAATGACAAGTGTCTTGCCGCATTCTTCACACCGACCTGTAGAGAAACATGAAAGTTGTAATCGGCACGTAATAGGCGTACACTAGCTCATCTCGGAAGACGCTCTTATCTTCCAGCACTGGGAAGCTGCTGTAGCTGTGACAGAGTGAAACACGGCACAAGTCCTTCCTTTTCTTTGTGTTGTTTGCAGGCAGTGGAGAGCCAGCATGAAGAATGCGTGGCGATTCTGCTAGAGCACCGTGCCGACCCAAACCTGGAAGGTTACAGAGGCAAGTCTGCCCTTCACCTGGCTGCCGCAGCTCCTAACACGTCTGTAGCAGAGATGTTAGTTGAGCATGGTGCACACCTTGAAGCAAAGGACTGTGTAAGTTTTGAATCTGGGCAGCACTGCTCTTTGGGAAAGGCACTTAATTCGTCTGGGTTGTTCTGACGGGGATTCTTTATCCTTTCAGGAGAGAAATACCCCGCTTCTTCTTGCCATCTCCAGCCATCATAAAGAGATGGTAAAGTTTCTTCTTCAAAAAGGAGCGAATGTGTGTGCTCGAAATTTCTTTGGAAGGTGAGGCATTGCTCCAAAGTGCATGTGGCTCTCCTTAGCATTGTCACTGGAATGAACAGGAGAAGGAGAGTCAGTGTTGTCCAAGGGACAATGGGCACCAAGTGAAACAAGAGGCCTTCCCACAGCTGCTTAGGAGAAACCCTCTCAGCATGAGGAAGGTTAATCAGGGGAGCAGGTGGCACCAGGGGTTTGAGCAGCCTCCATCCTATGAGGCTTTGAAGAGCAGAGTGGAAGAAGCCTTGAGCAACGTGCTCTGGCCTCGTGGCTGAGTCTGCTCTGGGGAGGCGGCTGGCCAGGAGCTGTCTGGAGGTGCCTTCCAGCCTCAGTCCTCCAGCACTCCCCTGTGTGTGGCTTTGCTTTCCCTGTGCTTGTAGGAATCGGGGAGGGAATTGTTTGGGGAGGAAACAGGGATTAGAATAACAACAACACAGAGCCTGCAAATGCTGCTATGTTTCATACCATCTTTTGGATGCTTTAGGACTGCTCTTATGCTTGCCGCTTCTGCTGGGGAAACGGATGTAATAGAGCTACTTCTTTCCTACGGTGCCAACATTGCTTGCGATACGGCTGTGGATTATGCTCTCCGGTCGGGACATTCTGAGTGAGTGTTTTGTACGTCACTGTTAGAGCGGCTGAGTTGTCAGAGTGTCCGTGCTGATTTGTCACCCTTTGTGATAGATGCACAAAGGCTTAACGATATCTTCAGACCTTTCTTGAAGCTGGGCTCGGTGATGTCTTCTCATAAATCACCTTCCCAAGTCAAGAGAGGATTTGGAAGTAGAGGAGAACTTCCACCCACAAGGCTTTCTTAGAAATCCCGCTTGTGTTGCTAAGCCCAGTTCCGCTCCACTGACCAGGAAAGAGGCACCTTTTCTTTCAGTGGGGATCTTACCAGTGTCCCTTTAGATAAACCCTCAAAGAGATCCCTGGTGGTGTAGCAGGTCCACCATCATGGGGAGACTGACACCGCACACAGACAGTTCTGAACTGGTTCCAAGTCAGTTGCTGTCCTAGGCAAGAGCAAGGATACTAGGCAAGGATGTTTTGGATCTGACTGCCTGTATGTTCTCTCTATCTGCGTGTAGCCTTTGCAAGAAACTGGTAGAACATGCACGCTGTGAAAAGACGGGAGAAGCTTCTGCTGGCGCTGCACAAGACACAGCAGTCCCCAGCAGATTCTGCTCTCCGAGGACTGAGCGCTTTGCACTGGCCACACTTGCTTTGGATGGAGAAGGTAGGATCCTGAAGTGTGGAAGAGCTGATGAGGACAACTAATGTGGCCTGATGTCAGACCGCTTCCCGTATTTGGGGGCAGGGCTTGACTGGCAGGGAAAAGCAGAGTGCCAGGAATGCTCACACTGTCTCGCTTCGTCCATCCCTTGTAGGTGCCCTGCCAGCTGTAGGAGCAGAGCAGGAGGAAGAGGCTGAATTGCCCTGGGATCGCAAGGTACTTTCTGTGAAGGACCCACTGGGCTCCCATTTGGCTCGCTTACTTTGGGGCAAGTTTACCTCTGGGCTCGCTTACCTCTGTTGCTGCCTCTGCCACTTGTTTGTGACTGGGGCCCTTGAACTACTTGTGCTCCAGCCCAGCTGTTCAGTTTGCGCTGGGTTGGTGAAACTGCTGGGAGAACTGGGTCTCGCTGCAGCTGGCCTTTCAGTTAGAGTTCCAGTCTAGGGAAAGCATGTTCTACATAATGAAGCAGCAAAGATTATTCCTGCTGCTTAAAATCTTCTGAGCTTCTCAAAGGGGCTGGCCGGGAGTGGACTGTTGCTTTTCACCATACTTCACCAGTGCTCCGGTAACCTTTATGTGGCAATTCTTAACGCCAACAACGAAGAGATACCAGAGAATAGCATTGAGGGCTTGCAGCTCTGCTTTCAGCGTGCATTCCTTGGCCGCGAGCATGTTCTCAGAAGCAGCAGGGAGATTCCAGGCCATGCTTAAGCTCTGGCAGAACGAAGTCTGGCTTCTGCTTTACAACTGCTGAAATGCCATTGGAGGCAACAATAGTTCTGCAGATTCCATTCTCCACTGCCCGCCTTTTTGCGTAGGTAGAAAGCCCCTGCCCAGTCTCTCAGGCTATGTTCCAAGAAGAGAAAAAACGTTAAGCCTTCCCTCTGTTTTAAGAAACAGAAACCCTCACAAAGAGCTGCTGATAGTTGAGGCTAAGAAAGATGGAGAGAGGTCCCCAGCTGTGCCTGGTGGTGGTGCACTTCCAATCCTTTGTTTCAGTCAGAAGACTGACCTAGTTGTAGAACCTAATGAGTAAAAGCACAGCTCATATTCCCATGTTCTCACTGACTTTGTCATGCTCACGGAACACCATTTCTTTAGGATCAAGACAGACAGCTGCAGCTTGAGCTTCCTGGTGCTCCTGAAAGTCTGTCCGTGTCAGAAGCCCCACCTGAAGCTACTGAGAGCCAGCTCAGTGACACTGAGAAAGACGCAGAGTGCTTGCAAGAGGAATTGGAGATGGTTAAAGCTAAGGTATGGAAAGGCTGCACTATAGGGATAAATCCAAGGGTGGTTGTCCTTTCTCTTCCCTTCTTCCCCCTCTCTGCTGGTGACCAACACAACGGGCCCTTTGGGGAGCTTTTCACAAGCTGGAGGGACAAAGCAGTGCGTTAGGAGGCACCTTCCAGGGGGTAGGTTTGACCAGAGCAGTTTGCGCTTTCTCAAAACTTGGGTGTGCTCTGAGACACAGAGGGTGCGGCACCACTTGGGTGTGCTCTGACAACGGTTGTAAATTTTTTTTCATGTCTCTGTGTTGGGACCAGCATTGGCAGTGTCTGTGCCAGAGTCGCAGACAAAGCAGGCTGAGTTTTGTGCCAGCGTTCAGGAAATTCTGTAGAAAATCTACAGAGCTATAGGAGAGGGGTTAGTACAAAATGCAGTGAAGTAACATGCATGGGGGTTTGAGAGTGGAAGCAGTCAATTTCCCTCCCTAAAGACTAGGCTGACCACCATGGATTGATTCTTCCTTTGGTTTTGCAGGTGGAGGC
Source organism: Anser anser (assembly GCF_964211835.1). Lineage (NCBI taxonomy): Eukaryota > Metazoa > Chordata > Aves > Anseriformes > Anatidae > Anser > Anser anser. The sequence continues at coordinate 52,603 of NW_028154056.1, read as the reverse complement.
ATCGGAACAAGCGTGTATTGAGTCTGAGGTCTGGGTAAAATACCTGGAGACTGTACTGGAGGATAAGAAGAGAGAAGCAGCAGCTTCTTCCCAGAAAGTGCAAGGCTTTCTGGAGCCATCCTTTGGAACTGGAGCTCTCCAAAAGCTGGAAGAATGCATGCAAGGGTAGGCAGGGTAGTAAGACAGAGGGGCGAGACGCTGCTTTCTGGGACTGTGTGAACGCGAGGGAATTGCCTCGTCACATCACAGAAAGTTAATACAGGATTTGGAAAGAAGCCTTTGCTTTAGCTTATGTTCTTGCACACTGTTCTTTCCAACTGTGTGCTCTTGTGGAGTTCCCCAATAAGGCCTGTATTTCTCTTTCAGACTCAAAGCTGGAAGTGACAGATTGGAAGCCACAATCCAGCAACAAAGCAGACTGATTGAAGCCCTTCAGAGACACCAGCAAGCCTCTGCCTCAGTAAGTCAGTGATAAACTTCCCTCTTCCCTGTGAGCTCCTGCGCCTAGCTAAGTAGTTCTGTGGGGACAAAGTAAGATGAGATTTTTCTGCCAAGCTTAGGGGAGCCGAGTTCTTGACCAGCTGTGCTGACTGTAAGCTGCTCTGAAAATCCTGCCGGTCTGTTCCCCAGCTTTCTGGTTTTGAGAGTTTTCCCATGATACTACGGCAAGTCCTACAACACCAGGAAGTTCTTAGCACTAGAAAAAATAAGGGTTCACTGGAATGCACTGGTCTAGGTATTTTCTGCTTTAGACCAGTGGTGATATTGAAGATCTCAGGCTGCACTTGAGATATTCCTCCTGCGTGAGAGGTGGTAGTCAAGTTTGCACAATGCTGCACAGCCCCGACCTGACATGCCGCGCTGTGGCTAATAAAGCAGTTCCTCTTGGCGTAAAGGAGGGGCTTTCATCTGTGGCCTCTGTGAAGCAAATGATTCTTCTTGTCTGCCTGGGGAGGAGGGAGGTGAACATGAGCCCTGTACTCTACTGAGACTGGCAGGAGGGGAAGAGCGGCAGAGAGGTGTGAGGCAGGAAAGTTGCACGCAGCATGACTTTTCGCTTCTTTTTGTGCTTCTGTAGGCTCGTAATCACCCGGAGGACTTGGTAACTGCCTTTCAGTCAGCACAGACAACCGCAGACGGGCATCCACACCAGCAGGTATGGGAACGCTTTCTGTGAATGACTATTTTAGTCTTTGAATACCTGCTGGGCAGGTAGTGGGTGAAAAGACCAGGGGAGCCCTGGGAAACCCTCCTGCTTTTATGGCAGGGCACGTTCAAGGGAAGGGGAAGCCCTGCTACTCCTGCTTCCCCAGTACTGCTACCGAGTTCTGCCTAGGCTATCTGCACATACCACATGTAGATGCTGTCCCTGTGCTGGTTCTACCATGTATCGTTTCTGTTTTGAAAGCATCAGTGTCAGAGAACAGAAGAGAAGCTGGTCGAGTTGAAATGCCCAGTCGAAGTGCGCCTCGAGCAGGAAATGAAAAGCAACAGCGAACTGCGGAGAGAATGTCGCAGGTATGGCTTGTTAGCACTTTAAAGAGAGATCCCATAGAGTAGAAATCAAGCTTCATGGAGGCTGAATGTAAAAATAGGTGAGGGTAACTGTCTGTGAGCAAATTCAAGCCTCACGCTAGGTCTTACAAGGCTCTTCTGTACACGTGCCTATGGTTTTACAGAGCTGCCAAAAGAACTTCAAGTGCAGGTTGCCCTGCAATTCTCCTGGGAGGGCAGGAAGTCCCTTCTCCATTTATTCCTCCGTTCAGGTGCAAGGTGGACCCTCCAAGTGATCTGCGGCACTGGACTGCTGTTTTTTCTCAGTAACTCCTGGTCTGTCAAGCGTGTTAAAGAAGAAGCAAGGCTTCTCTATGCTGTTTATGTCTGAGAATGTGAAACAGGCTGGTAGTTCCTTCACCTCCTACCTCAATGTTTTCTTGACTAATTTGCTGCACAGGTTAAGGAGGCTTCTGAACGGAGCTCTGCAGAAACTAAGAGAATATGAGGCCAGAGAAAGAGAGCCCCAGTTCACTACTGCAAGAGACATGATGAGCAGCTGCTCTGAAGGGGCCAGTGAAGCTGATAAATTAACAGCAAAGGTGAGCTCTGGATTCTGCAGGATTTTGTGGTTTCTTTTTTTGTCTGTTAATGTCCATACCTCTGTTGTTCTTTTCTATGCTCCTTCTTGTATTGTGAGATGTCTGTTCTCTACTTGATGCTCCTTCTGTTGTCATACATAGCAGGTATTGCAGAAGGAGTCAAGTGCCCTTGTGGTGGCTCATTCTTAGTCCAAAGGCTCGTAGCGTTCTCGTGGCTTCACTGCCATTAGAAGAGTTCTCTTAAATGACAGGGAATGGCATTGTGTTTAGGCAGTGTAAAATGAAGATTAAGTTTCCGGGTTTTTGTTTGTTTTTATTTTTTGTTTGTGTTTGTTTTGAGGGATTTTTGTTTGTTCATTTTCTATCTATTTATAAAAGGCAGGAACGTCCCGAGTGTATTTTTAGAAGGTGTAGAAAAGGTGTATTTCTGGGGGAGAAGACTAAGACAGCATCGCAGCTGGCCTTTGGGACTTAATGGGACATCTGCTATATCCTCCGTATCCTTGCAACCAAACATCAGCTTTGACCTAGAGAGAAAATGCGTTCCTCCAGCAGTTCTGTCAAAGTGGCCTCCTGAGGCACTGTTTCCAAAGCTTTCAGAGTAAGGGCAGGAAGAGTATTTGTTGCTCGTGCCTAGTCCGTTCTGCACTGCAGCGCTTCCCCCCACACACAATAGGCATTCTTTCTGGTGTCTGGGTAGAGGTGTGTTTGATGTCCCATGAGCAGAGGAGCATTTTGGGCAAGAGCGTCCCTAGCAAAAGAACCGAGGAAGGATGGAAACTTGGGGAATCCTGTCAGCAAAGATCTTAAAGCTGTTCTTCTCTTAAAAGACGAGCCTGCCTTTACTTTGCTTTTAATACCGAGTCAGAAGGTGACAAAGACCATCTTGACGCCCTACCCCTTTATGCATTGCTCTCCACAGCTCAATGAACTTTCGCAGCAGCTGGAGATGGAGTCTGGAAAATGCAGGCAGCTAGAAGCACAAAATTGCGACCTGCAAGAAGAGCTGTCTGCTCTGCGTGGGTCTCAGGAAAAAATGGAGAAGAGCAATGGCCAGCTGCAAGAAGAGGTGGCATGCATCAAAGCTCTTCTGAAGACTTACAAGGTGGGTCACAGGCAAAAGCAACAGCATGAGACAGAGATAAGAAAGAGCCTGACAAGGAACAAGTGCTCGGACCAGAAGTCGCAGGTGATGTTTGTATTTGGGGTCTTGCCCCTCATTCTTTCTGTGAGGCGTTGTTCTCCACAGGCACAGAAGTCCCTGTGAATTGTGTATGGAGCCTTTGGAAAAGGCTTACAAGCAGAGGACTGTCTTACAGAGACAGAAGTGTCTTAGCACTGACTCTGAAGTAAGAACAGAGTGCTGAGAACTGGTGTCCTCCAGACTAAAATGAATGGTTGACCTGTGGGAGTTTCCGGCTTCTGCCTTCACTGCTGGTGGTAGTGAGGAGGCAAGTGGCCTCCCCTGAGTGAGGCTGGGCCCTTGAAACTGGCTATGCGAAAGGTAAAGGTGAGCTCTGGATTCTGCACGCTTTTGTGATTTCTTTTTTTGTCTATTCATGTCCATACCTCTGTTGTTCTTTTCTATGGTCCTTCTTGTATTGTGAGTTGTCTGTTCTCTCCTTGATGCTCCTTCTGTTGTCATACATAGCAGGTGAACGCAGAGCAGTTGTCATTGTGGGTCAAAATGAACGTGCAGAGCAGTATCTGCAAGGGCACACTGAGGGCAGGCTGCTCTGTGGAGGAAGGACGAGCTGAGAGTCACAGCAAGGATGGCGGGCTCAGTGGCTTCACAGGCCATGGCATAGGTCCACAGCATTTTCCGGGTCTGGCAGGTGGAACTCCACCTGTCTGAAGTTGGCTTTGCCCAAGATCACTTCCAGAGCCCTGTCTTAGGAGTTGAGCCAGTGATGCTTTTGTAACTTACCGCTCACCAGCAGCTGTCTCAACCCGTCTTTCCCTAGCCATGGGCACCCTGAAGTAGAGGTCCAAGAAGTGCTTTTGAGCTGCCGTGGGTGTCTTGTTCAGGTGCATGGAACCCTTGATCTAGATTTCCCCTGGTTACTGAGAGGTGCTGCTAAGGCACACGTGTGCTTTAGAAGGTATTGTAGAAGGAGTCAAGTGCCCTTGTGGTGGCTCATTCTTAGTCCAAAGGCTCGTAGCATTCTCGTGGCTTCACTGCCATTAGAAGAGTTCTCTTAAATGACAGGGAATGGCATTGTGTTTAGGCAGTGTAAAATGAAGATTAAGTTTCCGGGTTTTTGTTTGTTTTTATTTTTTGTTTGTGTTTGTTTTGAGGGATTTTTGTTTGTTCGTTTTCTATCTATTTATAAAAGGCAGGAACCTCCCGAGTGTATTTTTAGAAGGTATAGAAAAGGTGTATTTCTGGGGGAGAAGACTAAGACAGCATCGCAGCTGGCCTTTGGGACTTAATGGGACATCTGCTATATCCTCCGTATCCTTGCAACCAAACATCAGCTTTGACCTAGGGAGAAAATGCGTTCCTCCAGCAGTTCTGTCAAAGTGGCCTCCTGAGGCACTGTTTCCAAAGCTTTCAGAGTAAGGGCAGGAAGAGTATTTGCTGCTCGTGCCTAGTCCGTTCTGCACTGCAGCGCTTCCCCCCACACACAATAGGCATTCTTTCTGGTGTCTGGGTAGAGGTGTGTTTGATGTCCCATGAGCAGAGGAGCAGTTTGGGGAAGAGCGTCCCTAGCAAAAGAACCGAGGAAGGATGGAAACTTGGGGAATCCTGTCAGCAAAGATCTTAAAGCTGTTCTTCTCTTAAAAGACGAGCCTGCCTTTACTTTGCTTTTAATACCGAGTCAGAAGGTGACAAAGACCATCTTGACGCCCTACCCCTTTATGCATTGCTCTCCACAGCTCAATGAACTTTCGCAGCAGCTGGAGATGGAGTCTGGAAAATGCAGGCAGCTAGAAGCACAAAATTGCGACCTGCAAGAAGAGCTGTCTGCTCTGCGTGGGTCTCAGGAAAAAATGGAGAAGAGCAATGGCCAGCTGCAAGAAGAGGTGGCATGCATCAAAGCTCTTCTGAAGACTTACAAGGTGGGTCACAGGCAAAAGCAACAGCATGAGACAGAGATAAGAAAGAGCCTGACAAGGAACAAGTGCTCGGACCAGAAGTCGCAGGTGATGTTTGTATTTGGGGTCTTGCCCCTCATTCTTTCTGTGAGGCGTTGTTCTCCACAGGCACAGAAGTCCCTGTGAATTGTGTATGGAGCCTTTGGAAAAGGCTTACAAGCAGAGGACTGTCTTACAGAGACAGAAGTGTCTTAGCACTGACTCTGAAGTAAGAACAGAGTGCTGAGAACTGGTGTCCTCCAGACTAAAATGAATGGTTGACCTGTGGGAGTTTCCGGCTTCTGCCTTCACTGCTGGTGGTAGTGAGGAGGCAAGTGGCCTCCCCTGAGTGAGGCTGGGCCCTTGAAACTGGCTATGCGAAAGGTAAAGGTGAGCTCTGGATTCTGCACGCTTTTGTGATTTCTTTTTTTGTCTATTCATGTCCATACCTCTGTTGTTCTTTTCTATGGTCCTTCTTGTATTGTGAGTTGTCTGTTCTCTCCTTGATGCTCCTTCTGTTGTCATACATAGCAGGTGAACGCAGAGCAGTTGTCATTGTGGGTCAAAATGAACGTGCAGAGCAGTATCTGCAAGGGCACACTGAGGGCAGGCTGCTCTGTGGAGGAAGGACGAGCTGAGAGTCACAGCAAGGATGGCGGGCTCAGTGGCTTCACAGGCCATGGCATAGGTCCACAGCATTTTCCGGGTCTGGCAGGTGGAACTCCACCTGTCTGAAGTTGGCTTTGCCCAAGATCACTTCCAGAGCCCTGTCTTAGGAGTTGAGCCAGTGATGCTTTTGTAACTTACCGCTCACCAGCAGCTGTCTCAACCCGTCTTTCCCTAGCCATGGGCACCCTGAAGTAGAGGTCCAAGAAGTGCTTTTGAGCTGCCGTGGGTGTCTTGTTCAGGTGCATGGAACCCTTGATCTAGATTTCCCCTGGTTACTGAGAGGTGCTGCTAAGGCACACGTGTGCTTTAGAAGGTATTGTAGAAGGAGTCAAGTGCCCTTGTGGTGGCTCATTCTTAGTCCAAAGGCTCGTAGCATTCTCGTGGCTTCACTGCCATTAGAAGAGTTCTCTTAAATGACAGGGAATGGCATTGTGTTTAGGCAGTGTAAAATGAAGATTAAGTTTCCGGGTTTTTGTTTGTTTTTATTTTTTGTTTGTGTTTGTTTTGAGGGATTTTTGTTTGTTCGTTTTCTATCTATTTATAAAAGGCAGGAACCTCCCGAGTGTATTTTTAGAAGGTATAGAAAAGGTGTATTTCTGGGGGAGAAGAGTAAGACAGCATCGCAGCTGGCCTTTGGGACTTAATGGGACATCTGCTATATCCTCCGTATCCTTGCAACCAAACATCAGCTTTGACCTAGAGAGAAAATGCGTTCCTCCAGCAGTTCTGTCAAAGTGGCCTCCTGAGGCACTGTTTCCAAAGCTTTCAGAGTAAGGGCAGGAAGAGTATTTGTTGCTCGTGCCTAGTCCGTTCTGCACTGCAGCGCTTCCCCCCACACACAATAGGCATTCTTTCTGGTGTCTGGGTAGAGGTGTGTTTGATGTCCCATGAGCAGAGGAGCATTTTGGGCAAGAGCGTCCCTAGCAAAAGAACCGAGGAAGGATGGAAACTTGGGGAATCCTGTCAGCAAAGATCTTAAAGCTGTTCTTCCCTTAAAAGACGAGCCTGCCTTTACTTTGCTTTTAATACCGAGTCAGAAGGTGACAAAGACCATCTTGACGCCCTACCCCTTTATGCATTGCTCTCCACAGCTCAATGAACTTTCGCAGCAGCTGGAGATGGAGTCTGGAAAATGCAGGCAGCTAGAAGCACAAAATTGCGACCTGCAAGAAGAGCTGTCTGCTCTGCGTGGGTCTCAGGAAAAAATGGAGAAGAGCAATGGCCAGCTGCAAGAAGAGGTGGCATGCATCAAAGCTCTTCTGAAGACTTACAAGGTGGGTCACAGGCAAAAGCAACAGCATGAGACAGAGATAAGAAAGAGCCTGACAAGGAACAAGTGCTCGGACCAGAAGTCGCAGGTGATGTTTGTATTTGGGGTCTTGCCCCTCATTCTTTCTGTGAGGCGTTGTTCTCCACAGGCACAGAAGTCCCTGTGAATTGTGTATGGAGCCTTTGGAAAAGGCTTACAAGCAGAGGACTGTCTTACAGAGACAGAAGTGTCTTAGCACTGACTCTGAAGTAAGAACAGAGTGCTGAGAACTGGTGTCCTCCAGACTAAAATGAATGGTTGACCTGTGGGAGTTTCCGGCTTCTGCCTTCACTGCTGGTGGTAGTGAGGAGGCAAGTGGCCTCCCCTGAGTGAGGCTGGGCCCTTGAAACTGGCTATGCGAAAGGTAAAGGTGAGCTCTGGATTCTGCACGCTTTTGTGATTTCTTTTTTTGTCTATTCATGTCCATACCTCTGTTGTTCTTTTCTATGGTCCTTCTTGTATTGTGAGTTGTCTGTTCTCTCCTTGATGCTCCTTCTGTTGTCATACATAGCAGGTGAACGCAGAGCAGTTGTCATTGTGGGTCAAAATGAACGTGCAGAGCAGTATCTGCAAGGGCACACTGAGGGCAGGCTGCTCTGTGGAGGAAGGACGAGCTGAGAGTCACAGCAAGGATGGCGGGCTCAGTGGCTTCACAGGCCATGGCATAGGTCCACAGCATTTTCCGGGTCTGGCAGGTGGAACTCCACCTGTCTGAAGTTGGCTTTGCCCAAGATCACTTCCAGAGCCCTGTCTTAGGAGTTGAGCCAGTGATGCTTTTGTAACTTACCGCTCACCAGCAGCTGTCTCAACCCGTCTTTCCCTAGCCATGGGCACCCTGAAGTAGAGGTCCAAGAAGTGCTTTTGAGCTGCCGTGGGTGTCTTGTTCAGGTGCATGGAACCCTTGATCTAGATTTCCCCTGGTTACTGAGAGGTGCTGCTAAGGCACACGTGTGCTTTAGAAGGTATTGTAGAAGGAGTCAAGTGCCCTTGTGGTGGCTCATTCTTAGTCCAAAGGCTCGTAGCATTCTCGTGGCTTCACTGCCATTAGAAGAGTTCTCTTAAATGACAGGGAATGGCATTGTGTTTAGGCAGTGTAAAACGAAGATTAAGTTTCCGGGTTTTTGTTTGTTTTTATTTTTTGTTTGTGTTTGTTTTGAGGGATTTTTGTTTGTTCGTTTTCTATCTATTTATAAAAGGCAGGAACCTCCCGAGTGTATTTTTAGAAGGTATAGAAAAGGTGTATTTCTGGGGGAGAAGAGTAAGACAGCATCGCAGCTGGCCTTTGGGACTTAATGGGACATCTGCTATATCCTCCGTATCCTTGCAACCAAACATCAGCTTTGACCTAGAGAGAAAATGCGTTCCTCCAGCAGTTCTGTCAAAGTGGCCTCCTGAGGCACTGTTTCCAAAGCTTTCAGAGTAAGGGCAGGAAGAGTATTTGTTGCTCGTGCCTAGTCCGTTCTGCACTGCAGCGCTTCCCCCCACACACAATAGGCATTCTTTCTGGTGTCTGGGTAGAGGTGTGTTTGATGTCCCATGAGCAGAGGAGCATTTTGGGCAAGAGCGTCCCTAGCAAAAGAACCGAGGAAGGATGGAAACTTGGGGAATCCTGTCAGCAAAGATCTTAAAGCTGTTCTTCCCTTAAAAGACGAGCCTGCCTTTACTTTGCTTTTAATACCGAGTCAGAAGGTGACAAAGACCATCTTGACGCCCTACCCCTTTATGCATTGCTCTCCACAGCTCAATGAACTTTCGCAGCAGCTGGAGATGGAGTCTGGAAAATGCAGGCAGCTAGAAGCACAAAATTGCGACCTGCAAGAAGAGCTGTCTGCTCTGCGTGGGTCTCAGGAAAAAATGGAGAAGAGCAATGGCCAGCTGCAAGAAGAGGTGGCATGCATCAAAGCTCTTCTGAAGACTTACAAGGTGGGTCACAGGCAAAAGCAACAGCATGAGACAGAGATAAGAAAGAGCCTGACAAGGAACAAGTGCTCGGACCAGAAGTCGCAGGTGATGTTTGTATTTGGGGTCTTGCCCCTCATTCTTTCTGTGAGGCGTTGTTCTCCACAGGCACAGAAGTCCCTGTGAATTGTGTATGGAGCCTTTGGAAAAGGCTTACTTTCTCCTCCAGACTAAAATGAATGGTTGACCTGTGGGAGTTTCCGGCTTCTGCCTTCACTGCTGGTGGTAGTGAGGAGGCAAGTGGCCTCCCCTTAGTGAGGCTGGGCCCTTGAAACTGGGTATGTGTGACTGATGGGGGGATGGTTCTCTTCTTCTTTGTGGTGATGGAAATTTCATTATCTGCTTCAGACACAGGCAGCCTCTCCAGACGTGCAAGAACTGACAAGATCCCCTCCTTGCACTTCGCTGGGAAAGAGCCCAAAGCACAGAAGCAGAGATGCTGACTCTGAAGAGGAGGATGTTAGGGAAAAGACACCACAAGATCATACTTTTCCATATGAGTCCATGCAGGAAAGACTGGAAAATTACAGGTACTACTATCTGGAGGAAGTAAACCTCAGAAGATGCCTACAAAAGGACCTCAAAAGGTATGTCTGGACGTTTTTTGGAGTGAGAGTAAGATGCTGCTTTTTCCCTGTACATTTTCTTCCCAACATCCCTTTTTTTTGTCTGGTCAGCATTATGTCAGTAAATATGCCTAAAAAGGCATATTGATAAAAGACTCCTCTGCAAACCTTCCTCTTTTTTAGAACTGCCTTCATAATGCTTCAGTGTTCCCGCAGTGCCATCACTGGTCGTGGCATTACAAAAGCATTTTTGAAGTTGGCATCGTCTTAACATGTGGTCTTCTGGCCACTCTGATAATGTGTTCCTCATTGTAACGTTCTCTGCGATATAAGGCAGAGAAGCGAAATTGCCTGTCCTATTGTCCTGTCTGCAAACATGAATGCTTGAATAATATGGGCCTTCTAGAGAGCAGAATCTCTGAATCTGCTGATTCAATCTCTCTGAATTTTTCAGAACTCGTCAGAAACTAGCTGAAGTCAAAGCTCAGCTCCACCAGAAGCACCACTGAAGCCTGCGTGGCTAAGGTCAGCATTCATACATGTTATTCTCAACCCCTCTTAAAGCATATCTGTGAGCAAGCTTACGCTTCTGAGCCTCAAGTTAGAATCCCTTTGTGGTTCCAAAACACACCTTCTTTATGCTAAAACAACTGCTAAGCATCAGAAGAGTACACAACTGTATGGGGGCGGGCTGAAGACCTCTGGTCATTGCGGGGTGTGCAAAATACAGAGTGCCCTTCTTCTTCTGCAAAGCCGTAAGGGAAAGAGTGAAGGGAAAGAAAGGGAGAATAGACAAAATAACCGTACAAATGGTAATAGGAGAACAGGCACCAGACAAAGACATGCCGCACTGAAGGCTGCGTTAGGGCCTGGTTGCAGCAAGAAGATGTTTGCCTTTTCAAAGGCAGATCCTTTTCAACGTTTTCAAGGTGAATGCGGAAGCTGTATTTTAGGAGTAGTGTTCCAAAGAATGCCCAGTTTGAATGCTTAGAGAGTAGGGACACTTGAGGATGAAGAGGGCTGCAGAGGACTAGAGTCTAACACTGATGAGCAAGAGTCATTTGCAGGTTCCCTCACAACGTTCTGTGTGTAGCCTGTGGTATTTCCTTCACTAACTTCTGGAATACTGGTAATTGGAGGTGAAAAGGTGTTCCTGCCTTGTGCATTTTCTTCTTATTGTGTGTTTCCCTGTTTTCACAGTTGGATATCATTACTGATCAGATGAAGGCGGAGCAGACAAAGTCCCAGTCCAGAAAACAAGCCATAGTTCTACCAAGATGGAAGATGACTGCCAACACTTGCCTTCTGCCCCGTAATTCGGGCAGTTTCCAGGCCGTGAGCAAAAGCAGCCATTGCCCCCACCACGCTGGCAAGAACGCAGCGGTTCTGTGCAGATAACAGCCTGCCTTTAATTCCAAGTTCTGTCGCCCGCCTTGGCATTTAATAAACCATGTCACGTAGTGTGGGTCTTTGTCTGTTCCCTTCTCCCTTACGGACTTTGCTTCTCCTCTCCCATGCCCATGTGACTGTTCCCTCTGATTCCTTCTGCTCGTCTCTCTTACTGACCAGGAGCATCCTGTGAACATCAAATGTATTATTTCCGTTGTGGGAAGCAGACCAACCCTCTTGCAGATGTGTCCTGTGAGTTACACAGTACCAAGGGAAACTCCTGGGTGAACTAGGGACAAGGGCTTGGGATGGAAAAAGGGAGAATACACAAAGACAGAGGTGCCATTTGCCTCTTGTGGCTGGAAATGGTTCCCTTGCAAAAGGGATAGCCCACGACAAGCGGGGGACCTCAACCACACTGTCCATGAGGCTGGCAGAGAGCTTTAATGCTGCGGCCAGATTTCTGAATGCAGGGGAAATGATTTGTAGGCTTCAAACCAGCATCCTCTGAGCAAGATGTTCTCCTGGGAAGAAGACCCGGGCTCCCCCGTATAAAGAGATCTTCTGCCACTCATCTGGCAAATTCAGGGAGGGCTGAAGGCAGAGGAAAACACCACCTGCGCACCCACTCCATCCAGCAATTGCCCCAATCCCCTGAAGTCCCTTTTGATAGTCTCCAGGCTTCTCTCAGCAATTTCATCACTGCCACCCTGAATTCCCACTAATGGGTAATAATCGGAGGGGGGCTAACGAGGTCAGGAAGTTTCCTGGTAATGTCCTTGACCCGAGCCCCAGGTAGGCTGCAGACTTCCCTACGGGTAGGGTCGAGCTGACATATGGGGCCCTCTGTTCCCTTCAGAAGGGAGTCGCCTACAACCATTACCCTTCTTTCCTTCTTGTTGGAGGAAGTCTTGAGGCGTGGAGTCAACTTGCTGGGTCCTTGCGGCTCCCTTGACTGCCTCCAGCGGCCTCGATGCGGAAAATCGCCTGCCCGCCGCGATCCACTCTCCGCAACAGCACGCGACTGCCTTGGACTGCAAACCTCTACGGAGGGAGCAAAAGAAGGGGGCAGGGGGAAGTTCTCATTCCCTGTGAAGGAGTTACTTTGCAAGACCCCTTGTTTGCCTATGGAGTGACTGTGGGACACACCTCTGTGGTGGTTTTACTCAGGTGGGCAGCTGAGCTCCATCACAACCGCTCACTCACTCCCACTCCTCAAAGGGAAAAGGGGGAGAAAATACGATGAAAAGGGCTCAAGGGTTGAGACAAGAACAGGGAGTTCACTCAACAGTTATTGTGAAGGGCAAAACAAACTCAGAGTATGGAAATTAGTAAAATCTATTGGCTATTACTTACTAACAAGCCAGAGAAGTGAGAAACAAAGGAAAGAAACCAAAGCCAACTTCGTCCCACCCAACCTCTTCCACCTCCTCCCCCTGAGCGGCACGGGGGAATGGGGGCTGCGGTCAGTCTGAAGCCAGGGATAGAAGAATGGGGGCTTGCTTAATCATGTTAATGATTAATGATTAAAGGATTTATCTGTGAAAGCAACACACTTGACGCTCAGGACGTATGTCTTGACACTGAGCAAGGTGTTTTCCACTTTGAAATTCATCCAAATACTAGTCAAAAGACTGTGCTTATTTATTGGTCAAGGCTGTGTGTGTTTAAGAACTGCTTGTGCTTTTGCAGAAGTAGATAAGGAGAATATTACTCTCCCTAGCAAAAATCATTCTAACTTTTGTATCTGTAACTTTGTTAGAATTGTCGGGTGTGATTTTTATATTTGGCACCAGTGGTATCCCACCAGTTGATCAAGTCTAACAATACAATATAAACAAGGTGCTGGTCATCACTGGTGGGACACAATCTTCGGGTGGTCACCAACGGCAAATGGCATTCTCAATACATTGTGTCACCCGATCATAGTCATATTGACCTTAGTTGGTATGAGTCTTGTATTGTATGTAATTATACTACTCTGGAACTGGAGAATGTTATACCGCATAGCCATGCTGACTTCTTTGTTGCACGTCCATGGTATGGCATTAAGTGATCAGTACCAAGTTGGGAATCTTTGCTGCGAGTAAAAGAATTTACTAATCTTCTAGAAAGGGGGGACTGAAGCCAGGGATAGAAGATCGGGGGCTTGCTTGATCGTATTAATGATTTCTAAATAAAACAATTGTAATTATTAAAGCCAGGAATGAAAGAAAGGGGGCTTGCTTAATCGCTTTAAAATAGATATTGCTGCGTGTCTTTGCTTACTGCTGTGCAAATTAATCGAAACAAGGAGTCTTGGGGCCCCTCACAGAAGATGTTTCCTGACAAAAATGGGGAACCTGTCTCAAAAACCAGCTGAGACCGACCTTGTGGTTTGGACAAGAGCCAAGGGGCAGCTGAGTCTGTACAAAGGCACGGGGTCAACTAGTGGTGATGAAGAGGAGTTATCGGACTTCATTCCCACGACCCCCCGACGACCACCACCAGAAGGCACTGCGCAGGCGCAGATGGGAGGAGTTTATGGAAATGACTTCTTGGAGCTAATTTTAATACAAAGCGGGGATAGGTTAGGCATACGCATAAGCGTATTGGGAAACTTCATGCATATGTAACTTTTTACTGCATATAACCAAAGCAAGTTGCCGCGTTAAGGTGCGCGTGCCTTTGGGGGCTATCCCGCATGTGACCGGCGCCAAGATAAACCACATACCTACTTTATAACTTATTTGTGTTGAGTTATAGTCTTCTTCCATGAACCAAGTCCCTGATGCTTTGTCTCCACCGCTCCTTCACGGTCACTCTCTGCCCCAGCTCCACGTGGGGTCCCTCCCATGAGATGCCATCCTTCCAGAACTGAGCAGGACTGCTGCCCACAGGCAGCAACTCTTCAAGAACTGCTCCCACATGGCTCCGTACCATGGGGTCCGTCCGTCAGGAGCAAACTTCTCCAGCACGAGTCCCACACGGGCGGCAGCTCCCCCCAGAACCCCTGCTCCTGCGTGGGCTCCTCTCCACGGGCTGCAGCTCCGGCCCGGGGCCTGCTCCTGCGGGGGCTCTCCATGGGCCGCAGCCTCCTCCAGGCCACATCCACCTGCTCCACCGGGGGCTCCTCCACGGGCTGCAGCGTGGAGATCTGCTCCGTGTGGGACCCATGGGCTGCAGGGGAACAGCCTGCTCCATCGGGGGCCTCTCTCCACAGGCCGCAGGGGAACTTCAGCTCTGGCACCTGCAGCACCTCCTGCCCTCTTTCTGCACTGAGCTTGGTGTCTGCAGGGCTGGTTCTCACTCCTCCCTCTCCCAGCTGATGTTGTTCCACAGTTTTGTTTGTTTGTTTGTCTTCCCTTTCTTAAATATGCTTTCACAGATGCACAAACAGCAATTTTTGGCTCATCTCTGGCCAGCATCAGGTCCCTTTGGAGCCAGCGGAATCTGGCCCTTATCTAACATGGGCATCTTCTGGACTCTTCTCACAGAGGCTACCCCTGCAGCGCCCTGCAGATAAAACCTTGCTATGTAAACCCAATACTCCTATAGGAAGAGATCTTCTGCCATTCCTCTGGCAAATTCTGGGAGGGCCCTCTGCACCCAGACGGTCTGGAGCACGGGGACACCTTCAGCCGCTGTCACCAACCCAGCGACAGCACTGTGGCAGCACAAGTGAAGAATGGCCCCGCAGGAGCTGGATGTCAGGGGGGACCTGTCCGCCCCCGGGAGGCGGCGTCTGCCCCTTCCTCTTCCTCCCGAAGCCGAAAATCTTCTTCATGCCGAGGTGGGGGGGCGGCATTTAGGGACAGGCAACCGGCGGCGCTTCCCCCGGCTCCGCGCCCTGCCCGCCCGCCGCGGGGCGGCTCTCCGCATGCGCAGCCCGGCCGCGGCCGCCTCCATTTTGTGATAGCGCCGCGGGGGCTCCGCTCAACGGCTGCTGCGGCAGCGGCGTGCGGAGGGGGTTAATTGTGGGGCCGCTGATGAGCTTAATGAGCATGTCACAGTGTAAGGAGAGGGGGTTGGGGGATCTTCTTCAGTAATAGGTAGGGAAGAGTGGCGAAACCTTGCAGTAAGAAAGTGTAAGTTGTGAGTAGTGCCGTGGTACGGTTGGTGCGACGTCATCTGTCTCGGGGGACGTTACCCAAGGTGGCCAAGCCTGGCAGCACTCCTCCCTGTGCTTACGAGCTGCTTCGTGCGTCTGAGTGTGTGAAAAGTGAAGAGATGGCAATCAAAACCTAATTATAGCGTGCATATTTTCTTATCGTTAGCAGTGAAAATATTTAGTATAGTACCACTTCCAGGGGAGGAGATACAGCCCTCTGAAATACTTTCTTCTCTTTCATCACTAATAACAGTATAGCTATTAAAGCCTTAATTTTCCTTTCTAGGATGAGTCTTCACGGTTTTATCAAGCGTATTTGCTTCTGGCAGTATTGCTCTCTTTGACCAAACTGGTTGATGTACCAGCCACTTCTATCAGTTGCTTATTAGCAGTGCTCTGTTGTTTCAGACCTGATCTGTAGAAGGAAGAGCTAAAATAATAATAATTAAAAAAAAAAAAACTTTTGTTGAAACTTCAGCCAAGTAAATCCAGCTTGTAAAACATAATTCTATGAGCAGCTATTTTGAGAGCATCTCCTTAATTAGCACAACCATTTAATGGAGAAATGGAGAACAAAATGCATTTTTAGCTAGGTGTATCTGTTTTCTTCCAGATACCTTAGAAGAATTGGTAGAATTTTATTTATGAGATGGTAATATAGAGTAAACACAATCCATCCCAGTGCTCTTCCCTGGAGGAAGTGTTTTTTCTCAAGTTCTTTTTCAAGTGGCAGCATGCTCAGCCATAAAAGCATCTGGTTTGCAGCATAGTCCCCAGCAGAGACAGAGGCACTATGCTCCCTGCCAAATATCGCGTGTTTCAGAATGGGATCAATAAAAACTGATTGCAGAGGCAGCTCTAATGGGTAAGGACCGTGGTAGGTAGTTGGGCTGAAATTTACAGTTTTATGCTTTGAAGTTAGGGTCTTCTGATGGGGCCTGTGAATACAGATAGCCATTTAGGCACAACAGGAACAGTTCATTATTAGCTGAAAAGGTTGCAAAATGAATTACTAGAAGCTGTTACTAAACCAACTATCAGGTTTCTGTATTTGTGTTTTTTTCCCCTTTTTGTTAATATTATGTCTTTAGTCTCTTTGTATGGATGATGCTGAAGATACTAAATTTAAAATTAGTTTCAATCCATTTCTGTTTTTAATTTCTTTTAGATAATTATATTTATTTATTTATTAGATACTGGTATTTCATGATGTATTTCTTCATCCTCTCAATGCGTTCTACTTAGCTAATCTGTAGCTTTCTCTGAGCACCATCTAGTAAATGCTGTTTCTATTCGTGGCTGCATGAGGCGATTCATTCCTGTTCTGATACCCAGTACAAGATGCATGTACCACAGGAAGATTTCCAAATAGGGCTTAAGTGTTGTGTAAGCTTTGGCGCTTGAGTTAGTCCATTGAATGACTAACTTTCCTTTGACGTGATTCGCTACAGCTAGCTAATTTAGCTCACAGTCTTGCGTAGATCTGAGGTACATAATGGCAGTCAAATTCTCTGTTTCCAGTCTTTATCCTCCCCCAGTACACAATGACAGCGTGTATTTTGTTTACCAACAAGTAAAAACTGCAGTAAAGACTTGCTGGGCTGATAACTATGTGCTGCTCATCATCTGGTGATTTGCTACACCTGCTTTGCAACTCCTGCGTTTATGGGGGGGGGGTACAACTCAGAAAAGCTATCTGGGCAGTTTGTGTTTTTCTGCATTGCATGCCCTGGGTCTTTGAAGAGAATGAGGTAGTTACATGCATGCTGCAGGTAGAGACTGTAACAGCTTCAGCTCTGTCTAGGTGGAGAGCTGGAGCTGTGGTGGTGCTCCTGGTGTGCCACTCATAGAGAGAACCCTGTGTAGCCCGTGGATATGCTGAGTGCAGCAGCGGTTTTGCTTGTTCCCAGTCCACTCTAACACCATGGCACTGTATCCCATGCACACAGTCTGTTAATCCTCAGCAAGATTAACAGCTACCTTTCTGTTGACAAAGCAGAATGGATGTCTTTAAGCTTCCTCTAAGTGAGGAACAAGAAATGTTTCTTTGCTTTCAATACAGTAAGAGATTTTTGTGTAAGAGAAGACCCTAGCATATTCAGAACCACATAGATTCATTGTATTAACGACAGTTTAGAAAAAACTCAGGTAGGCCTGTGCATATTACATCTATATACAATTATCAAAAAGGACTCTTAAGTGTGTTATTGTGGATCCAAGTACATCATAATTGGATTTGTTAAGTTTAGCTACATTTTTAGCTTATAAAAAAAAAAAAAAAACTTCAACTGTTCACAAATTATAAACCATAAGAAAGTGAAAAATGTTTGCTAAAAGTGGGATTGTAATGTGTTGAGAACTGATTTCAATTCCCAAAGGAAATTCCATTATTTGCTTCAGACACGGGCAGCCTCCCCAGACATGCAAGAACTGACGAGATCCACTCCTTGTGCTTTGCTAAGAAGGAAGCTAAAGCACAGAAGCAGAGATGCTGACTCTGAAGAGGAGGATGGAGGGAAAAAGACACCACAAGAGCATACTTTTCCAAATGAGTCCATTCAGGCAAAACTGGAAAGGTACAAGCGCTACTATCTGGAGGAACAAAAGCTTAGAATAGCTCTAGAAAATGACCTGCAAAGGTATGTCCAGACTGGGTTTTGGAGTGAGAGCAAGGTGCTGCTTTTTCCTTGTACGTTCTCCTCCTAAAATCCCTCTTGTATACCTGGTCAACATTACGTCAGTAAATATGCCTATAATTGCATAGTCACTCTCTGCCTCTGCTCCACGTGGGGTTCCTCCCACAGGATGCCGTCCTTCCCAAAATGAGCCTGCGGGGGCTGCCCACAGGCAGCAGCTCTTCAAGAACTGCTCCAACGTGGGTCCGTACCATGGGGTCCATCCCCCAGGAGCAAACTGCTCCAGCACAAGTCCCCCACGGGCAGCAGCTCCCCCCAGACCCCCTGCTCCTGCATGGGCTCCTCTCCACGGGCTGCAGCTCTGGCCCGGGGCCTGCTCCTGCGGGGGCTCTCCATGGGCCGCAGCCTCCTCCAGGCCACATCCACCTGCTCCACCGGGGGCTCCTCCACGGGCTGCAGCGTGGAGATCTGCTCCGTGTGGGACCCATGGGCTGCAGGGGGACAGCCTGCTCCACCAGGGGCCTCTCCATAGGCCACAGGGGAACTTCAGCTCTGGCACCTGCAGCACCTCCTGCCCTCCTTCTGCACTGAGCTTGGTGTCTGTACGTTAGCTTTCATAAAGACACATAATCCACAAAGTGATTATGTGAAGGTGCTTTTATTAGCCGCCGGAAGTTAAGGGCATGCCTGCCCAAATCTAACTTCGTCCGATTTGTTCACTCAGTTCTTTTTTATCTCCTAAAATATTACATATGCATTAAGTGTCACAACAGATCTATGCATATTCATTTCCTAGCTCCACCTAGACCCGCTTTGTATGCTAATTATCTTATCACTCCTTCTGCGCTTGCGTATTACTCTCTGGTGGTCGTCCGGGTGGCCGTCGGGATGAAGTAAGTTGTATTCATCAGAGTAGAACTTTTTAACCTTTTCTTCTTACTCTCCCAGCTGCTGTTGTTCCACAGTTTTGTTTGTTTGTCTTCCCTTTCTTAAATATGCTTTCACAGATGCACAAACAGCAATTTTTGGCTCATCTCTGGCCAGCATCAGGTCCCTTTGGAGCCAACGGAATCTGGCCCTTATCTAACATGGGCATCTTCTGGACTCTTCTCACAGAGGCTACCCCTGCAGCACCCTGCAAATAAAACCTTGCTATGTAAACCCAATACTCCTATAGGAAGAGATCTTCTGCCATTCCTCTGGCAAATTCGGGGAGGGCCCTCTGCACCCAGACGGTCTGGAGCACGGGGACACCTTCAGCCGCTGTCACCAACCCAGCGACAGCACTGTGGCAGCACAAGTGAAGAATGGCCCCGCAGGAGCTGGACGTCAGGGGGGACCTGTCCCTGGATGTGGGTACGGTGCTGCCCTGTGCCCGGGAGAGTGTCGGGGTGAGCTAGGACAGCTGCCAGATCAACCACAGCCATGCGGAAGTAATGCTGTGCCCCTGCCAGCGGCGGGAATTAGAGGGAACGGTCAAATGAGTAGGGGAGGGGAGAAGCAAAGCCCCGAAGGGAGAAGAAGACAAAGACCTGCACTACATGACATGGTTTGTTAAATACCAAGGAGGGTGACAGAACTTGGAATTAAAGGCAGGCTGTTATCTGCACAGAACCGCCGCATTCATGCCAGCATGGCGGGGCCAATGACTGCTCTTGCTCACTGCCTGGAAACTGCCCGAATTACAGGGCAGAAGGCAAGTGCTCGCAGTCTACTGCCATCTTGGTAGAACTATGGCTTGTTTTCTGGACTGGGACTTCGTCTGCTCCACCTTCATCTGATCAGTAATAATGTTCAGCTGTGAAAATAGGGAAACGCACAATAAGAGGGGAATGCTTAAGGAAGGAACACGTTTTCACCTCCAACTACAAGCATTTCAGAAGTTAGTGAAGGAAATACCACAGGCTACACACAGAACATCTAAAGGGAACCTGCAAATGACTCTTGCTCATCAGTGACTCTTGCTACAAAAAGACTCTTGCTACAGGCTTGGGGGAGAGTGGCTCAAGAGCTGTGCAGAGGAAAAGGATCTGGGGGTGTTGGTCGATGCTCGCCTGAACGTGAGCCAGCAGTGTGCCCAGGTGTCCAAGAAGGCCAACGGCATCCTGGCTTGTATCAGGAAAAGTGTAGCCAGCAGCACCAGGGAGGTGATTTTTCCCCTGTACTCTGCTCTGGTGAGGCTGCACCTTGAGTACTGTGTTCAGCTTTGGGCTCCTCAGTGCAAGAAGGACATCAAGGCCCTGGAACGTGTCCAGAAAAGGGCTATAAAGCTGGAGAGACCTCAGGGGAGACCTTATTGCTGTCTACAACTACCTGAAAGGAAGGTGTGGGGAGCTGGGGGTCCACCTCTTCTCTCAGGTAACTAGTGACAGGATTGGAGGGAATGGCCTCAAGTTGCACCAGGGGAGGATAAGGTTATAAATGAGGAGACATTTCTTCTCAGAAAGAGCAGTCAGACATTGGAGCTGGTTGCCCAGGGAGGTGGTGGCGTCACCGTCCCTGGAGGTGTTCAAGGAAAGGTTGGACCTGGCGCTTAGGGACGTGGGTTAGTGAGTGACATTGGTAGTAGGGTGATGGTTGGACCAGTGATCTTGAAGGTCTCTTCCAGCCTTAATGATTCTATGATTCTATGATTCTGTACCAGTGCAGAGAACAACAGTATATGGGCTGCCGCAGGGAATGTTAACTCCATCCCAGACAGACCCAGTACAACTGGGGCAGGTGCCAGCTCAACCATGGCCACAGGGAAGTAATGCAGTGCCCCTGCCAGCCAGGCACGTTCTCGATGCCTCCTGAGGAGCCCTGCCCCATCGCATGGCCCGAGATCCCCATCCACGCTGCGGAAGAACGTCAACTGAGGCACAAAGAGCTCTTAAGGCAGGAGCCAGAAAGTGCCGCAGTCACTGCTGGACTGTGGGGGGGTGTGGCCCTCCAACTTAAGAGGACACTTGTGACGCCCCTGGTGATGCCCATTGTGACACAATGTGCCACCATCGCTGAGACGCAGTGTATGTGCACCCCTGCCAGCAGGAGTGCTCAGTGCTGTTGCCTCTGCTGTGGGAGCAACAGCGCTGCCCTGGCTGGGAGCCTCGGTGCGTCCCTGCCCTGCCTGGGAGCACCAGGCCACAGCCGCTGCTCGGGGCTCGGCTCCCCTGCCCCTGCGCCTGTCCGTGTCGGACCCAAGCAGGGCCCGCAGGGCTCTGGTGGCCCCAGGTGGGCTTGTGCCCACATCCTTGCTGCAGCATGCAGAGGCTCCTGGGGCTCCTCCACCGGGGCCAGGAGCATCCGATGCCCAGCAGCACTTCCCTGTCCAGAGACAGCGATGCCCACCAGCTGCCAGAGGAGGGCCTGCACGGGCTGCACCGCGCGGCCGCCCGTGGCGACCTGGCCCGGCTGAGGCGGCACTGGTGGCTGAAGAAACGAGGCAAAAACCGTCGAGACCAGGCAAAGCGGTGAGGGGCTGGGGGGTGCGCTTAAAGGCTTGGGGTGGGATCGCTCTCCCGTGGCGTGCGAGCTTCAGCCTGGTGCCGCTGCGTACGCGGCTCTGGCACCAACCCTCCTTCTGCAGCAGGTGTCAGCAAGAGCTGAGGCGATGGAGGGCTGAGGCTGGGCGTTGTCCGGCCAGGCAGCCTCTCGCCCTGAAGTCAGTGGCACTGGACATAGTCGGGAGCACATGCTCCTACCAGCCCTTGGCAAAACCTTCAGCCCCGTGCAGAGAGACGGCTGAAGCCCAGGGCAGAGTCAGGAGCACGGCAGCAAGGGCACCGCCTCCTCTGGAACCCTGGGTCAGAGCTTATGGGTGTGACCCGTTCAGTGACAAACTGGATCTGATTGATACAGCAGTGCGCGACGGGTTAAGAAGAAGGTTACTCAGAGGCATAGAGTGGTAACCAGGCTAGAGTAAGAGAAAGTGGGAACCACTAAGGAGGAGTTGTTAGGCTCGGACGGGCCTATAGAGGGCTACGCGTGATCAAAAGGAATGCACCAACCAGAAGTCTGTAACTATGTTTGCCAGCCACGTGCAGTGCGTGGAGGGGCTCAGAAAAACTATGTAAGATCTGGCATTGGGACAATAAAGGGTCTCCATTTCTCGACTATCTTGGAGCCCGTGTCGTCATTCCCTTCAAGAGCTGGTCACTGAGAGGGCTTTTCCCTCTCAGCTGGCAGAGGGGAACAATCCAGCTTTGCTTGGAATTGCTGGGGCGGCTCGAGCGCTGCTTGAAGGGTGTGCTGCCGACCGCCACTGCCCTGTCCTCTCCCTGTGGGGTTGTTTAGCAGCCGCTCGGGCATTAGCAGTTCTCTCCTGTCCTGTGGGTGATCAGCGTCAGGGCATTCAGCGCCCTTCTGCCGCTCGAGTGATTGTGGAAAAACTTGGAGACTTACACTGACTTCGCACTCTTCATGGAGTTCCACAGCCTCCAAAGCTTACGTTCTGCTTGGCATTGGCAAGTGGAGACTTGTAGCCCTGCGCGTGTTCCACAGCCAGAAGTGATTTGGGGCATTGCCTGCCTGTGGAAAGCTAATTTATTTTGGTTTTAGGACACCGCTGCACCTTGCTTGTGCGAACGGCCATGCAGACGTTGTTCGATTCCTGGTGCAAGAGAAGTGCCTGCTGAACCTTTTTGACAACACTGGCAGATCGCCACTCATGATGGTATGTGGAACACGTTACTCTGCTCTAAGTGGGGCTTTATCAATTGTGCTTCCAATGACAAGTGTCTTGCCGCATTCTTCACACCGACCTGTAGAGAAACATGAAAGTTGTAATCGGCACGTAATAGGCGTACACTAGCTCATCTCGGAAGACGCTCTTATCTTCCAGCACTGGGAAGCTGCTGTAGCTGTGACAGAGTGAAACACGGCACAAGTCCTTCCTTTTCTTTGTGTTGTTTGCAGGCAGTGGAGAGCCAGCATGAAGAATGCGTGGCGATTCTGCTAGAGCACCGTGCCGACCCAAACCTGGAAGGTTACAGAGGCAAGTCTGCCCTTCACCTGGCTGCCGCAGCTCCTAACACGTCTGTAGCAGAGATGTTAGTTGAGCATGGTGCACACCTTGAAGCAAAGGACTGTGTAAGTTTTGAATCTGGGCAGCACTGCTCTTTGGGAAAGGCACTTAATTCGTCTGGGTTGTTCTGACGGGGATTCTTTATCCTTTCAGGAGAGAAATACCCCGCTTCTTCTTGCCATCTCCAGCCATCATAAAGAGATGGTAAAGTTTCTTCTTCAAAAAGGAGCGAATGTGTGTGCTCGAAATTTCTTTGGAAGGTGAGGCATTGCTCCAAAGTGCATGTGGCTCTCCTTAGCATTGTCACTGGAATGAACAGGAGAAGGAGAGTCAGTGTTGTCCAAGGGACAATGGGCACCAAGTGAAACAAGAGGCCTTCCCACAGCTGCTTAGGAGAAACCCTCTCAGCATGAGGAAGGTTAATCAGGGGAGCAGGTGGCACCAGGGGTTTGAGCAGCCTCCATCCTATGAGGCTTTGAAGAGCAGAGTGGAAGAAGCCTTGAGCAACGTGCTCTGGCCTCGTGGCTGAGTCTGCTCTGGGGAGGCGGCTGGCCAGGAGCTGTCTGGAGGTGCCTTCCAGCCTCAGTCCTCCAGCACTCCCCTGTGTGTGGCTTTGCTTTCCCTGTGCTTGTAGGAATCGGGGAGGGAATTGTTTGGGGAGGAAACAGGGATTAGAATAACAACAACACAGAGCCTGCAAATGCTGCTATGTTTCATACCATCTTTTGGATGCTTTAGGACTGCTCTTATGCTTGCCGCTTCTGCTGGGGAAACGGATGTAATAGAGCTACTTCTTTCCTACGGTGCCAACATTGCTTGCGATACGGCTGTGGATTATGCTCTCCGGTCGGGACATTCTGAGTGAGTGTTTTGTACGTCACTGTTAGAGCGGCTGAGTTGTCAGAGTGTCCGTGCTGATTTGTCACCCTTTGTGATAGATGCACAAAGGCTTAACGATATCTTCAGACCTTTCTTGAAGCTGGGCTCGGTGATGTCTTCTCATAAATCACCTTCCCAAGTCAAGAGAGGATTTGGAAGTAGAGGAGAACTTCCACCCACAAGGCTTTCTTAGAAATCCCGCTTGTGTTGCTAAGCCCAGTTCCGCTCCACTGACCAGGAAAGAGGCACCTTTTCTTTCAGTGGGGATCTTACCAGTGTCCCTTTAGATAAACCCTCAAAGAGATCCCTGGTGGTGTAGCAGGTCCACCATCATGGGGAGACTGACACCGCACACAGACAGTTCTGAACTGGTTCCAAGTCAGTTGCTGTCCTAGGCAAGAGCAAGGATACTAGGCAAGGATGTTTTGGATCTGACTGCCTGTATGTTCTCTCTATCTGCGTGTAGCCTTTGCAAGAAACTGGTAGAACATGCACGCTGTGAAAAGACGGGAGAAGCTTCTGCTGGCGCTGCACAAGACACAGCAGTCCCCAGCAGATTCTGCTCTCCGAGGACTGAGCGCTTTGCACTGGCCACACTTGCTTTGGATGGAGAAGGTAGGATCCTGAAGTGTGGAAGAGCTGATGAGGACAACTAATGTGGCCTGATGTCAGACCGCTTCCCGTATTTGGGGGCAGGGCTTGACTGGCAGGGAAAAGCAGAGTGCCAGGAATGCTCACACTGTCTCGCTTCGTCCATCCCTTGTAGGTGCCCTGCCAGCTGTAGGAGCAGAGCAGGAGGAAGAGGCTGAATTGCCCTGGGATCGCAAGGTACTTTCTGTGAAGGACCCACTGGGCTCCCATTTGGCTCGCTTACTTTGGGGCAAGTTTACCTCTGGGCTCGCTTACCTCTGTTGCTGCCTCTGCCACTTGTTTGTGACTGGGGCCCTTGAACTACTTGTGCTCCAGCCCAGCTGTTCAGTTTGCGCTGGGTTGGTGAAACTGCTGGGAGAACTGGGTCTCGCTGCAGCTGGCCTTTCAGTTAGAGTTCCAGTCTAGGGAAAGCATGTTCTACATAATGAAGCAGCAAAGATTATTCCTGCTGCTTAAAATCTTCTGAGCTTCTCAAAGGGGCTGGCCGGGAGTGGACTGTTGCTTTTCACCATACTTCACCAGTGCTCCGGTAACCTTTATGTGGCAATTCTTAACGCCAACAACGAAGAGATACCAGAGAATAGCATTGAGGGCTTGCAGCTCTGCTTTCAGCGTGCATTCCTTGGCCGCGAGCATGTTCTCAGAAGCAGCAGGGAGATTCCAGGCCATGCTTAAGCTCTGGCAGAACGAAGTCTGGCTTCTGCTTTACAACTGCTGAAATGCCATTGGAGGCAACAATAGTTCTGCAGATTCCATTCTCCACTGCCCGCCTTTTTGCGTAGGTAGAAAGCCCCTGCCCAGTCTCTCAGGCTATGTTCCAAGAAGAGAAAAAACGTTAAGCCTTCCCTCTGTTTTAAGAAACAGAAACCCTCACAAAGAGCTGCTGATAGTTGAGGCTAAGAAAGATGGAGAGAGGTCCCCAGCTGTGCCTGGTGGTGGTGCACTTCCAATCCTTTGTTTCAGTCAGAAGACTGACCTAGTTGTAGAACCTAATGAGTAAAAGCACAGCTCATATTCCCATGTTCTCACTGACTTTGTCATGCTCACGGAACACCATTTCTTTAGGATCAAGACAGACAGCTGCAGCTTGAGCTTCCTGGTGCTCCTGAAAGTCTGTCCGTGTCAGAAGCCCCACCTGAAGCTACTGAGAGCCAGCTCAGTGACACTGAGAAAGACGCAGAGTGCTTGCAAGAGGAATTGGAGATGGTTAAAGCTAAGGTATGGAAAGGCTGCACTATAGGGATAAATCCAAGGGTGGTTGTCCTTTCTCTTCCCTTCTTCCCCCTCTCTGCTGGTGACCAACACAACGGGCCCTTTGGGGAGCTTTTCACAAGCTGGAGGGACAAAGCAGTGCGTTAGGAGGCACCTTCCAGGGGGTAGGTTTGACCAGAGCAGTTTGCGCTTTCTCAAAACTTGGGTGTGCTCTGAGACACAGAGGGTGCGGCACCACTTGGGTGTGCTCTGACAACGGTTGTAAATTTTTTTTCATGTCTCTGTGTTGGGACCAGCATTGGCAGTGTCTGTGCCAGAGTCGCAGACAAAGCAGGCTGAGTTTTGTGCCAGCGTTCAGGAAATTCTGTAGAAAATCTACAGAGCTATAGGAGAGGGGTTAGTACAAAATGCAGTGAAGTAACATGCATGGGGGTTTGAGAGTGGAAGCAGTCAATTTCCCTCCCTAAAGACTAGGCTGACCACCATGGATTGATTCTTCCTTTGGTTTTGCAGGTGGAGGCATCGGAACAAGCGTGTATTGAGTCTGAGGTCTGGGTAAAATACCTGGAGACTGTACTGGAGGATAAGAAGAGAGAAGCAGCAGCTTCTTCCCAGAAAGTGCAAGGCTTTCTGGAGCCATCCTTTGGAACTGGAGCTCTCCAAAAGCTGGAAGAATGCATGCAAGGGTAGGCAGGGTAGTAAGACAGAGGGGCGAGACGCTGCTTTCTGGGACTGTGTGAACGCGAGGGAATTGCCTCGTCACATCACAGAAAGTTAATACAGGATTTGGAAAGAAGCCTTTGCTTTAGCTTATGTTCTTGCACACTGTTCTTTCCAACTGTGTGCTCTTGTGGAGTTCCCCAATAAGGCCTGTATTTCTCTTTCAGACTCAAAGCTGGAAGTGACAGATTGGAAGCCACAATCCAGCAACAAAGCAGACTGATTGAAGCCCTTCAGAGACACCAGCAAGCCTCTGCCTCAGTAAGTCAGTGATAAACTTCCCTCTTCCCTGTGAGCTCCTGCGCCTAGCTAAGTAGTTCTGTGGGGACAAAGTAAGATGAGATTTTTCTGCCAAGCTTAGGGGAGCCGAGTTCTTGACCAGCTGTGCTGACTGTAAGCTGCTCTGAAAATCCTGCCGGTCTGTTCCCCAGCTTTCTGGTTTTGAGAGTTTTCCCATGATACTACGGCAAGTCCTACAACACCAGGAAGTTCTTAGCACTAGAAAAAATAAGGGTTCACTGGAATGCACTGGTCTAGGTATTTTCTGCTTTAGACCAGTGGTGATATTGAAGATCTCAGGCTGCACTTGAGATATTCCTCCTGCGTGAGAGGTGGTAGTCAAGTTTGCACAATGCTGCACAGCCCCGACCTGACATGCCGCGCTGTGGCTAATAAAGCAGTTCCTCTTGGCGTAAAGGAGGGGCTTTCATCTGTGGCCTCTGTGAAGCAAATGATTCTTCTTGTCTGCCTGGGGAGGAGGGAGGTGAACATGAGCCCTGTACTCTACTGAGACTGGCAGG
This sequence comes from Anser anser, assembly GCF_964211835.1. NCBI lineage: Eukaryota > Metazoa > Chordata > Aves > Anseriformes > Anatidae > Anser > Anser anser. Next base: position 25,544 of record NW_028154056.1, on the reverse strand, counting down.
AGGGGAAGAGCGGCAGAGAGGTGTGAGGCAGGAAAGTTGCACGCAGCATGACTTTTCGCTTCTTTTTGTGCTTCTGTAGGCTCGTAATCACCCGGAGGACTTGGTAACTGCCTTTCAGTCAGCACAGACAACCGCAGACGGGCATCCACACCAGCAGGTATGGGAACGCTTTCTGTGAATGACTATTTTAGTCTTTGAATACCTGCTGGGCAGGTAGTGGGTGAAAAGACCAGGGGAGCCCTGGGAAACCCTCCTGCTTTTATGGCAGGGCACGTTCAAGGGAAGGGGAAGCCCTGCTACTCCTGCTTCCCCAGTACTGCTACCGAGTTCTGCCTAGGCTATCTGCACATACCACATGTAGATGCTGTCCCTGTGCTGGTTCTACCATGTATCGTTTCTGTTTTGAAAGCATCAGTGTCAGAGAACAGAAGAGAAGCTGGTCGAGTTGAAATGCCCAGTCGAAGTGCGCCTCGAGCAGGAAATGAAAAGCAACAGCGAACTGCGGAGAGAATGTCGCAGGTATGGCTTGTTAGCACTTTAAAGAGAGATCCCATAGAGTAGAAATCAAGCTTCATGGAGGCTGAATGTAAAAATAGGTGAGGGTAACTGTCTGTGAGCAAATTCAAGCCTCACGCTAGGTCTTACAAGGCTCTTCTGTACACGTGCCTATGGTTTTACAGAGCTGCCAAAAGAACTTCAAGTGCAGGTTGCCCTGCAATTCTCCTGGGAGGGCAGGAAGTCCCTTCTCCATTTATTCCTCCGTTCAGGTGCAAGGTGGACCCTCCAAGTGATCTGTGGCACTGGAATGCTGTTTTTTCTCAGTAACTCCTGGTCTGTCAAGCGTGTTAAAGAAGAAGCAAGGCTTCTCTATGCTGTTTATGTCTGAGAATGTGAAACAGGCTGGTAGTTCCTTCACCTCCTACCTCAATGTTTTCTTGACTAATTTGCTGCACAGGTTAAGGAGGCTTCTGAACGGAGCTCTGCAGAAACTAAGAGAATATGAGGCCAGAGAAAGAGAGCCCCAGTTCACTACTGCAAGAGACATGATGAGCAGCTGCTCTGAAGGGGCCAGTGAAGCTGATAAATTAACAGAAAAGGTGAGCTCTGGATTCTGCAGGATTTTGTGGTTTCTTTTTTTGTCTGTTAATGTCCATACCTCTGTTGTTCTTTTCTATGCTCCTTCTTGTATTGTGAGATGTCTGTTCTCTACTTGATGCTCCTTCTGTTGTCATACATAGCAGGTATTGCAGAAGGAGTCAAGTGCCCTTGTGGTGGCTCATTCTTAGTCCAAAGGCTCGTAGCGTTCTCGTGGCTTCACTGCCATTAGAAGAGTTCTCTTAAATGACAGGGAATGGCATTGTGTTTAGGCAGTGTAAAATGAAGATTAAGTTTCCGGGTTTTTGTTTGTTTTTATTTTTTGTTTGTGTTTGTTTTGAGGGATTTTTGTTTGTTCATTTTCTATCTATTTATAAAAGGCAGGAACGTCCCGAGTGTATTTTTAGAAGGTGTAGAAAAGGTGTATTTCTGGGGGAGAAGACTAAGACAGCATCGCAGCTGGCCTTTGGGACTTAATGGGACATCTGCTATATCCTCCGTATCCTTGCAACCAAACATCAGCTTTGACCTAGAGAGAAAATGCGTTCCTCCAGCAGTTCTGTCAAAGTGGCCTCCTGAGGCACTGTTTCCAAAGCTTTCAGAGTAAGGGCAGGAAGAGTATTTGTTGCTCGTGCCTAGTCCGTTCTGCACTGCAGCGCTTCCCCCCACACACAATAGGCATTCTTTCTGGTGTCTGGGTAGAGGTGTGTTTGATGTCCCATGAGCAGAGGAGCATTTTGGGCAAGAGCGTCCCTAGCAAAAGAACCGAGGAAGGATGGAAACTTGGGGAATCCTGTCAGCAAAGATCTTAAAGCTGTTCTTCTCTTAAAAGACGAGCCTGCCTTTACTTTGCTTTTAATACCGAGTCAGAAGGTGACAAAGACCATCTTGACGCCCTACCCCTTTATGCATTGCTCTCCACAGCTCAATGAACTTTCGCAGCAGCTGGAGATGGAGTCTGGAAAACGCAGGCAGCTAGAAGCACAAAATTGCGACCTGCAAGAAGAGCTGTCTGCTCTGCGTGGGTCTCAGGAAAAACTGGAGAAGAGCAATGGCCAGCTGCAAGAAGAGGTGGCATGCATCAAAGCTCTTCTGAAGACTTACAAGGTGGGTCACAGGCAAAAGCAACAGCATGAGACAGAGATAAGAAAGAGCCTGACAAGGAACAAGTGCTCGGACCAGAAGTCGCAGGTGATGTTTGTATTTGGGGTCTTGCCCCTCATTCTTTCTGTGAGGCGCTGTTCTCCACAGGCACAGAAGTCCCTGTGAAATGTGTATGGAGCCTTTGGAAAAGGCTTACTTTCTCCTTCAGACTAAAATGAATGGTTGACCTGTGGGAGTTTCCGGCTTCTGCCTTCACTGCTGGTGGTAGTGAGGAGGCAAGTGGCCTCCCCTGAGTGAGGCTGGGCCCTTGAAACTGGGTATGTGTGACTGATGGGGGGATGGTTCTCTTCTTCTTTGTGGTGATGGAAATTTCATTATCTGCTTCAGACACGGGCAGCCTCTCCAGACATGCAAGAGCTGACAAGATCCCCTCCTTGTGCTTCTCTGAGAAAGAACCTAAAGCACAGAAGCAGAGGTGCTGACTCTGAAGAGGAGGATGGAGGGAGAAAGACACCACAAGAGCATACTTTTCCAGATGAGTCCATTCAGGCAAAACTGGAAAGGTACAAGCGCTACTATCTGGAGGAACAAAAGCTCAGAGAAGGTCTAGAAAATGACTTGCAAAGGTATGTCCAGACTGGGTTTTGGAGTGAAAGCAAGATGCTGCTTTTTCCTTGTACGTTCTCCTCCTAAAATCCCTCTTGTATACCTGACCAACATTACGTCAGTAAATATGCCTATAGTCACTCTCATAGTCACTCTCTGCCTGGGGCCTGCTCCTGCGGGGGCTCTCCATGGGCCGCAGCCTCCTCCAGGCCACATCCACCTGCTCCACCGGGGGCTCCTCCACAGGCTGCAGCATGGAGATCCTGGACTCTTCTCACAGAGGCCAACCCTGCAGCCCGTTACAGCCAAAACCTTGCCACGTACACCCAGTACAGCGATGTAAGGCAGAAAAGAGGAACTGCATGTCCTATTGTCATGACAACAAACTAAGAATGCTTAAAGAAGTAGGAGCCTTCTAGATAGTAGAATCTGATTCTGTGAAGTCTACGGCTTTGGCTGCCATTTCAGCAGCATGTCTGAGATTTGAGATTTCCTTAGGCAGGGGAGGATATCCCTGACTCTTTATGCAGGTGATGCATCTTCCAGAAGAAGCCACATAAATACACAGCATTGGCGGTACTTTTCCACAATGGATGCAAGCTCTCCAAAAACCTCAAATCAAATGATGTTTTTGTGTTTAGATGCCATTAATCCCTTCCACTCTCAGAAGTCGAATGTTGGTCAAAGACCTGGAGAGTAGCTTTGCCAAACTGTAACCAAATATAATTCTTGCATGCATCTGACTTTTTCAGAGCTCGTCAGCGTCTAGACGAAAACAACGCTAAGCTCCACCGGAAGCACCACTGAAGCCTGCGTGGCTCAGGTCAGCATTCATAAATGTTATTCTCAACCCCTCTTAAAGCATATCTGTGAGCAAGCTTACGCTTCTGAGCCTCAAGTTAGAATCCCTTTGTGGTTCCAAAACACACCTTCTTTATGCTAAAACAACTGCTAAGCATCAGAAGAGTACACAACTGTATGGGGGCGGGCTGAAGACCTCTGGTCATTGGGGGGTGTGCAAAATACAGAGTGCCCTTCTTCTTCTGCAAAGCCGTAAGGGAAAGAGTGAAGGGAAAGAAAGGGAGAATAGACAAAATAACCGTACAAATGGTAATAGGAGAACAGGCACCAGACAAAGACATGCCGCACTGAAGGCTGCGTTAGGGCCTGGTTGCAGCAGGAAGATGTTTGCCTTTTCAAAGGCAGATCCTTTTCAACGTTTTCAAGGTGAATGCGGAAGCTGTATTTTAGGAGTAGTGTTCCAAAGAATGCCCAGTTTGAATGCTTAGAGAGTAGGGACACTTGAGGATGAAGAGGGCTGCAGAGGACTAAGTCTAACACTGATGAGCAAGAGTCATTTGCAGGTTCCCTCACAACGTTCTGTGTGTAGCCTGTGGTATTTCCTTCACTAACTTCTGGAATACTGGTAATTGGAGGTGAAAAGGTGTTCCTGCCTTGTGCATTTTCTTCTTATTGTGTGTTTCCCTGTTTTCACAGCTGGATATCATTACTGATCAGATGAAGGTGGAGCAGACAAAGTCCCAGTCCAGAAAACAAGCCATAGTTCTACCAAGATGGAAGATGACTGCCAACACTTGCCTTCTGCCCCCTAATTTGGGCAGTTTCCAGGCCGTGAGCAAAAGCAGCCATTGCCCCCACCACGCTGGCAAGAACGCAGCGGTTCTGTGCAGATAACAGCCTGCCTTTAATTCCAAGTTCTGTCGCCCGCCTTGGCATTTAATAAACCATGTCATGTAGTGTGGGTCTTTGTCTGTTCCCTTCTCCCTTACGGACTTTGCTTCTCCTCTCCCATGCCCATGTGACTGTTCCCTCTGATTCCTTCTGCTCGTCTCTCTTACTGACCAGGAGCATCCTGTGAACATCAAATGTATTTTTTCCGTTGTGGGAAGCAGACCAACCCTCTTGCAGATGTGTCCTGTGAGTTACACAGTACCAAGGGAAACTCCTGGGTGAACTAGGGACAAGGGCTTGGGATGGAAAAAGGGAGAATACACAAAGACAGAGGTGTCATTTGCCTCTTGTGGCTGGAAATGGTTCCCTTGCAAAAGGGATAGCCCACGACAAGCGGGGGACCTCAACCACACTGTCCATGAGGCTGGCAGAGAGCTTTAATGCTGCGGCCAGATTTCTGAATGCAGGGGAAATGATTTGTAGGCTTCAAACCAGCATCCTCTGAGACCCGGGCTCTCCCATATAAAGAGATCTTCTGCCACTCATCTGGCAAATTCAGGGAGGGCTGAAGGCAGAGGAAAACACCACCTGCGCACCCACTCCATCCAGCAATTGCCCCAATCCCCTGAAGTCCCTTTTGATAGTCTCCAGGCTTCTCTCAGCAGTTTCATCACTGCCGCCCTGAATTCTCACTAATGGGTAATAATCGGAGGGGGGCTAACGAGGTCAGGAAGTTTCCTGGTAATGTCCTTGACCCGAGCCCCAGGTAGGCTGCAGACTTCCCTACGGGTAGGGTCGAGCTGACATATGGGGCCCTCTGTTCCCTTCAGAAGGGAGTCGCCTACAACCATTACCCTTCTTTCCTTCTTGTTGGAGGAAGTCTTGAGGCGTGGAGTCAACTTGCTGGGTCCTTGCGGCTCCCTTGACTGCCTCCAGCGGCCTCGATGCGGAAAATCACCTGCCCGCCGCGATCCACTCTCCGCAACAGCACGCGACTGCCTTGGACTGCAAACCTCTACGGAGGGAGCAAAAGAAGGGGGCAGGGGGAAGTTCTCATTCCCTGTGAAGGAGTTACTTTGCAAGACCCCTTGTTTGCCTATGGAGTGACTGTGGGACACACCTCTGTGGTGGTTTTACTCAGGTGGGCAGCTGAGCTCCATCACAACCGCTCACTCACTCCCACTCCTCAAAGGGAAAAGGGGGAGAAAATACGATGAAAAGGGCTCAAGGGTTGAGACAAGAACAGGGAGTTCACTCAACAGCTATTGTGAAGGGCAAAACAAACTCAGAGTATGGAAATTAGTAAAATCTATTGGCTGTTACTTAGTAACAAGCCAGAGAAGTGAGAAACAAAGGAAAGAAACCAAAGCCAACTTCGTCCCACCCACCCTCTTCCACCTCCTCCCCCTGAGCGGCACAGGGGAATGGGGGCTGCGGTCAGTCTGAAGCCAGGGATAGAAGAATGGGGGCTTGCTTAATCATATTAATGATTAATGATTAAAGGATTTATCTGTGAAAGCAACACACTTGACGCTCAGGACGTATGTCTTGACACTGAGCAAGGTGTTTTCCACTTTGAAATTCATCCAAATACTAGTCAAAAGACTGTGCTTATATATTGGTCAAGGCTGTGTGTGTTTAAGAACTGCTTGTGCTTTTGCAGAAGTAGATAAGGAGAATATTACTCTCCCTAGCAAAAATCATTCTAACTTTTGTATTTGTAACTTTGTTAGAATTGTCGGGTGTGATTTTTATATTTGGCACCAGTGGTATCCCACCAGTTGATCAAGTCTAACAATACAATATAAACAAGGTGCTGGTCATCACTGGTGAGACACAATCTTCGGGTGGTCACCAACGGCAAATGGCATTCTCAATACATTGTGTCACCCGATCATAGTCATATTGACCTTAGTTGGTATGAGTCTTGTATTGTATGTAATTATACTACTCTGGAACTGGAGAATGTTATACCGCATAGCCATGCTGACTTCTTTGTTGCACGTCCATGGTATGGCATTAAGTGATCAGTACCAAGTTGGGAATCTTTGCTGCGAGTAAAAGAATTTACTAATCTTCTAGAAAGGGGGGACTGAAGCCAGGGATAGAAGATCGGGGGCTTGCTTGATCGTATTAATGATTTCTAAATAAAACAATTGTAATTATTAAAGCCAGGAATGAAAGAAAGGGGGCTTGCTTAATTGCTTTAAAATAGATATTGCTGCGTGTCTTTGCTTACTGCTGTGCAAATTAATCGAAACAAGGAGTCTTGGGGCCCCTCACAGAAGATGTTTCCTGACAAAAATGGGGAACCTGTCTCAAAAACCAGCTGAGACCGACCTTGTGGTTTGGACAAGAGCCAAGGAGCAGCTGAGTCTGTACAAAGGCACGGGGTCAACTAGTGGTGATGAAGAGGAGTTATCGGACTTCATCCCCACGACCCCCCGACGACCACCACCAGAAGGCACTGCGCAGGCGCAGATGGGAGGGGTTTATGGAAATGACTTCTTGGAGCTAATTTTAATACAAAGCGGGGATAGGTTAGGCATACGCATAAGCGTATTGGGAAACTTCATGCATATGTAACTTTTTACTGCATATAACCAAAGCAAGTTGCCGCGTTAAGGTGCGCGTGCCTTTGGGGGCTATCCCGCATGTGACCGGCGCCAAGATAAACCACATACCTACTTTATAACTTATTTGTGTTGAGTTATAGTCTTCTTCCATGAACCAAGTCCCTGATGCTTTGTCTCCACCGCTCCTTCACGGTCACTCTCTGCCCCAGCTCCACGTGGGGTCCCTCCCATGAGATGCCATCCTTCCAGAACTGAGCAGGACTGCTGCCCACAGGCAGCAACTCTTCAAGAACTGCTCCCACATGGCTCCGTACCATGGGGTCCGTCCGTCAGGAGCAAACTTCTCCAGCACGAGTCCCACACGGGCGGCAGCTCCCCCCAGACCCCCTGCTCCTGCGTGGGCTCCTCTCCACGGGCTGCAGCTCCGGCCCGGGGCCTGCTCCTGCGGGGGCTCTCCATGGGCCGCAGCCTCCTCCAGGCCACATCCACCTGCTCCACCGGGGGCTCCTCCACGGGCTGCAGCGTGGAGATCTGCTCCGTGTGGGACCCATGGGCTGCAGGGGAACAGCCTGCTCCATCGGGGGCCTCTCTCCACAGGCCGCAGGGGAACTTCAGCTCTGGCACCTGCAGCACCTCCTGCCCTCTTTCTGCACTGAGCTTGGTGTCTGCAGGGCTGGTTCTCACTCCTCCCTCTCCCAGCTGATGTTGTTCCACAGTTTTGTTTGTTTGTTTGTCTTCCTTTTCTTAAATATGCTTTCACAGATGCACAAACAGCAATTTTTGGCTCATCTCTGGCCAGCATCAGGTCCCTTTGGAGCCAGCGGAATCTGGCCCTTATCTAACATGGGCATCTTCTGGACTCTTCTCACAGAGGCTACCCCTGCAGCGCCCTGCAGATAAAACCTTGCTATGTAAACCCAATACTCCTATAGGAAGAGATCTTCTGCCATTCCTCTGGCAAATTCGGGGAGGGCCCTCTGCACCCAGACGGTCTGGAGCACGGGGACACCTTCAGCCGCTGTCACCAACCCAGCGACAGCACTGTGGCAGCACAAGTGAAGAATGGCCCCGCAGGAGCTGGACGTCAGGGGGGACCTGTCCCTGGATGTGGGTACGGTGCTGCCCTGTGCCCGGGAGAGTGTCGGGGTGAGCTAGGACAGCTGCCAGATCAACCACAGCCATGCGGAAGTAATGCTGTGCCCCTGCCAGCGGCGGGAATTAGAGGGAACGGTCAAATGAGTAGGGGAGGGGAGAAGCAAAGCCCCGAGGGGAGAAGCAAAGCCCGGAAGGGAGAAGAAGACAAAGACCTGCACTACATGACATGGTTTGTTAAATACCAAGGAGGGTGACAGAACTTGGAATTAAAGGCAGGCTGTTATCTGCACAGAACCGCCGCATTCATGCCAGCATGGCGGGGCCAATGACTGCTCTTGCTCACTGCCTGGAAACTGCCCGAATTACAGGGCAGAAGGCAAGTGCTCGCAGTCTACTGCCATCTTGGTAGAACTATGGCTTGTTTTCTGGACTGGGACTTCGTCTGCTCCACCTTCATCTGATCAGTAATAATGTTCAGCTGTGAAAATAGGGAAACGCACAATAAGAGGGGAATGCTTAAGGAAGGAACACGTTTTCACCTCCAACTACAAGCATTTCAGAAGTTAGTGAAGGAAATACCACAGGCTACACACAGAACATCTAAAGGGAACCTGCAAATGACTCTTGCTCATCAGTGACTCTTGCTACAAAAAGACTCTTGCTACAGGCTTGGGGGAGAGTGGCTCAAGAGCTGTGCAGAGGAAAAGGATCTGGGGGTGTTGGTCGATGCTCGCCTGAACGTGAGCCAGCAGTGTGCCCAGGTGTCCAAGAAGGCCAACGGCATCCTGGCTTGTATCAGGAAAAGTGTAGCCAGCAGCACCAGGGAGGTGATTTTTCCCCTGTACTCTGCTCTGGTGAGGCTGCACCTTGAGTACTGTGTTCAGCTTTGGGCTCCTCAGTGCAAGAAGGACATCAAGGCCCTGGAACGTGTCCAGAAAAGGGCTGTAAAGCTGGAGAGACCTCAGGGGAGACCTTATTGCTGTCTACAACTACCTGAAAGGAAGGTGTGGGGAGCTGGGGGTCCACCTCTTCTCTCAGGTAACTAGTGACAGGATTGGAGGGAATGGCCTCAAGTTGCACCAGGGGAGGATAAGGTTATAAATGAGGAGACATTTCTTCTCAGAAAGAGCAGTCAGACATTGGAGCTGGTTGCCCAGGGAGGTGGTGGCGTCACCGTCCCTGGAGGTGTTCAAGGAAAGGTTGGACCTGGCGCTTAGGGACGTGGGTTAGTGAGTGATATTGGTAGTAGTGTTAGTGTTGGGGAGAATCGAATGGATGTTTTATTAATGTCTCTTAGGTGATGGGTCATAAAGTATAATTAAGCATTGCCAAATGTACTTATATTATCAATTAATCTATGTATACTGGGAAACTTAGGGAGTATACTGAACAGTCAAATGAATCTTTGAAGGGGAACCCTGGGAGGGAACAGGTACAACCTGACCTTGGATAAGGGCCTGGAAATGCTGAAATGAGTTGAAGCAGAACCAAGGAGCGGAGGGAGCATGCGTCGAGTGAGAAAGGTGAAAAGTTTAGCAGAGAGGAAGACTCCTTACTTCGTCTGGACGACCACCCGGACGACCACCAGAGAGCACCACGCATGTGCAAATGGGAGGAGAGCTAATTAGAATGGAATGCGAGGCTGATGTTGCAACCTGTAATGAATATGTATACCTTACGTAATGTTGAATGTATAAATAACGGCTGGGATGTAACGGGACTTGAAGCCAGATTTGGGCACCTGCCCCGGCTTCCAGCGCTGAATAAAGCACCTTCATATAATCACTTGGTGGTTATGTGGTTGCTACGCTAACATTTTGGCGACCCAGGTGGGACGGCGTGGGCACTGCTGAGGCGGATCGTGTCTCGGTTTCGCTCCAGCCGGCACCGAGGGATTCTCGGGGAGCAGTCGACCGCGACCGACCTCCGCTGCTCACGACGTACCACTGGAACAGTAAGCAAAGGTGCTTTCGACTTTGGGTATTCGGTACCGATTTGGTTGGGAAAGCCTGCCGGTGAGACGCGGCGAAAGCCACGCTCGGTTGGGCAGGGAGCTCCCGGGGTAAGCCTAGGCGCCGTCCGTTAGACAGAGCAAAAGCTCTGCAGGTTCGGCATTGGTGGTTTGGTATTGGTAATTGTATTGGTTTGTGCTGAAGGGTCAGCACCTGGTATTATTGGTATGTGGTAAGCACGCTGCTGCTCCGGCAGCTTCTGGGAGAGCGTGCTGCTGCTCCGGCAGCTTCTGGGGGAGTGTGCTGCTGCTCCGGCAGCTTCTGGGTTTGTATCATAAGCTCAAAATGAAAAAGATTAAAGGAATTCTGGGAAAAGATGTACCTATCCCGCGAACATCCTCACTGGGGTGTTTGCTAGCACATTGGAAAGAGGGAGGTTTTGGTCAAGAAATGCGGAAAGGAAAGCTGATTGATTATTGTAATATTTGGTGGCCACAGTATAAACTAGAGGACCAAGAAACTTGGCCTGAGAATGGAACATTGCAATATAATACAATTTTACAATTAATGCTATTTTGCAAGCGGGAAGGAAAATATGATGAACTGCCGTATGTGGAATTATTCTTTTATTTGCGCCGAAAGCCTGAATGGCAGCATGCTTGTGGAATAATGGTGCTTGAAGTTTCAACTGAGGAACGTTGTTGTGCATGTACTAAGGAGGGACGCTGTATACAGCATCAGGCAATAGAGAATAATAAGTATTATGGGGAAATGAATAATGGAAATATTGATTTGGAAGTTGCGCCGTCGGCTCCGCCGGAAGAGCCAGGACAGGGAGGGAAAAGAGAAAAGGAAGATAGCAGTAGTGATGGAGAATCCCCGACTTTAGTCTCCCCTGTGTCACATAGGACCCGGCAACAGCGAAGGGCAGGAGAAACTATAAATGAACAGAGAGGGAAAATAATCGCTCCCCTCAGGCAAGGAGTGGGGACAGAAGGACCGGTATATGTTAAGGTGCCTTTTTCAGCTGGGGACTTAATGATATGGAAACAAGCAGCCGGCACCTACAGGGAAAACCCAGATAAAGTAGCCAGGGTAATGAAAATGATAATTAAAACCCAAAATCCCGATTGGGATGATCTCCAGGTGATCCTGGATACTTTGATGGACTCGACAGAAAAAGACATGGTATTGCGGGCAGCCAGAGAGAGAGCCCGAGAAGATATACGAAATGGATTAGTGCTTGGGAATCTAGATCAAAACTTCCCCACTGAGGATCCCCAATGGGATTATAACACAGGGGATGGAATAAGGAGGCTGAAGAGATATCAAGATTGGGTGCAAGTCGGGGTACAGAATGCCATGCCCCGGACCATAAATTGGTCAAAATTGTATAATGTCAGGCAAGAAAAAGCGGAATCACCTTCCGCCTTTTTAGAGAGATTGAAAGAAACTGCTAAGAAATATACAGATTTAGACGTAGAGACTGAGCAAGCTAAAGCTCAATTGGCACTCATTTTCCTGGGACAAGCCCAAGAGGATATTAGGAAGAAATTGCAAAAGTTGGAAGGTGCAGACTTGAGAAATTTGGATAGGCTGTTGGAAATAGCCTGGAAAGTGTATAATAACAGAGAAAAGGAAACGACAAAAAGGCAACAACAGAACTTATTAGCAGTAATTCAAGGGAGAAAACATGCAGGATTAAGGGGCAGGGGAAGAGGAAATATTAATGGTCGAGGTAGAGGAACAGGGAGAGGCTACCCAAGCTCAGGGGGAAACCGGCTGGGTCTTAACCAATGTGCCCATTGTAAGGGGGAGGGTCATTGGAAAAACGAGTGCCCTCTCCGTGGACAGATGATCGTTGGTGGGGGAAATTCGTTCCGAAACCAAGAAGCAGCCAAGGCGATGGTTCTAGGGGAATATAGTAGCTGACTAGGAGATCCGGTAGCAGAAACTAAAGAGCCCTTAGTAAAAATTCAAATAGGAAATAAGGAAATAAAATTTTTAATTGATACAGGGGCCACATATTCAGTACTCAATAGATTAAGTGGTAAGATAGGGGAAAGGAAAACTACTATTGTAGGTGCCACCGGGAAGGAGGAAATACGGCCGTTCTTACAACCCCTTGATTTACGGTTTGGAGGTAAAGAAATTACGCATGAATTTTTATATGTACCAGAATGCCCTATTCCTCTTTTGGGACGGGATTTGTTAACTAAACTAAACGCTACCATAACGTTTGAAGATGGAGAATTGATTATGAGAATCCCGGAATCAAAAGTGGGACAAATATTAATGATTAAAGAGAAGGCTGTTCCTCATATACCAAAAGAGGTAGAAAATGCAGTAATGCCTACGATTTGGGAAACGGACGTGCCTGGAAAATCAAAAGTAGCCCAGCCAGTAAAAATTGAACTTAAGGAAGGGGCCCGACCGGTACGGATTAAACAGTACCCATTGAAGCTAGAAGCTAGGCTAGGAATAGTAAAGATAGGTAGGGAACAGTAGGGTGATGGTTGGACCAGTGATCTTGAAGGTCTCTTCCAGCCTTAATGATTCTATGATTCTATGATTCTGTACCAGTGCAGAGAACAACACTATATGGGCTGCCGCAGGGAATGTTAACTCCATCCCAGACAGACCCAGTACAACTGGGGCAGGTGCCAGCTCAACCATGGCCACAGGGAAGTAATGCAGTGCCCCTGCCAGCCAGGCACGTTCTCGATGCCTCCTGAGGAGCCCTGCCCCATCGCATGGCCCGAGATCCCCATCCACGCTGCGGAAGAACGTCAACTGAGGCACAAAGAGCTCTTAAGGCAGGAGCCAGAAAGTGCCGCAGTCACTGCTGGACTGTGGGGGGGTGTGGCCCTCCAACTTAAGAGGACACTTGTGACGCCCCTGGTGATGCCCATTGTGACACAATGTGCCACCATCGCTGAGACGCAGTGTATGTGCACCCCTGCCAGCAGGAGTGCTCAGTGCTGTTGCCTCTGCTGTGGGAGCAACAGCGCTGCCCTGGCTGGGAGCCTCGGTGCGTCCCTGCCCTGCCTGGGAGCACCAGGCCACAGCCGCTGCTCGGGGCTCGGCTCCCCTGCCCCTGCGCCTGTCCGTGTCGGACCCAAGCAGGGCCCGCAGGGCTCTGGTGGCCCCAGGTGGGCTTGTGCCCACATCCTTGCTGCAGCATGCAGAGGCTCCTGGGGCTCCTCCACCGGGGCCAGGAGCATCCGATGCCCAGCAGCACTTCCCTGTCCAGAGACAGCGATGCCCACCAGCTGCCAGAGGAGGGCCTGCACGGGCTGCACCGCGCGGCCGCCCGTGGCGACCTGGCCCGGCTGAGGCGGCACTGGTGGCTGAAGAAACGAGGCAAAAACCGTCGAGACCAGGCAAAGCGGTGAGGGGCTGGGGGGTGCGCTTAAAGGCTTGGGGTGGGATCGCTCTCCCGTGGCGTGCGAGCTTCAGCCTGGTGCCGCTGCGTACGCGGCTCTGGCACCAACCCTCCTTCTGCAGCAGGTGTCAGCAAGAGCTGAGGCGATGGAGGGCTGAGGCTGGGCGTTGTCCGGCCAGGCAGCCTCTCGCCCTGAAGTCAGTGGCACTGGACATAGTCGGGAGCACATGCTCCTACCAGCCCTTGGCAAAGCCTTCAGCCCCGTGCAGAGAGACGGCTGAAGCCCAGGGCAGAGTCAGGAGCACGGCAGCAAGGGCACCGCCTCCTCTGGAACCCTGGGTCAGAGCTTATGGGTGTGACCCGTTCAGTGACAAACTGGATCTGATTGATACAGCAGTGCGCGACGGGTTAAGAAGAAGGTTACTCAGAGGCATAGAGTGGTAACCAGGCTAGAGTAAGAGAAAGTGGGAACCACTAAGGAGGAGTTGTTAGGCTCGGACGGGCCTATAGAGGGCTACGCGTGATCAAAAGGAATGCACCAACCAGAAGTCTGTAACTATGTTTGCCAGCCACGTGCAGCGCGTGGAGGGGCTCAGAAAAACTATGTAAGATCTGGCATTGGGACAATAAAGGGTCTCCATTTCTCGACTATCTTGGAGCCCGTGTCGTCATTCCCTTCAAGAGCTGGTCACTGAGAGGGCTTTTCCCTCTCAGCTGGCAGAGGGGAACAATCCAGCTTTGCTTGGAATTGCTGGGGCGGCTCGAGCGCTGCTTGAAGGGTGTGCTGCCGACCGCCACTGCCCTGTCCTCTCCCTGTGGGGTTGTTTAGCAGCCGCTCGGGCATTAGCAGTTCTCTCCTGTCCTGTGGGTGATCAGCGTCAGGGCATTCACCGCCCTTCTGCCGCTCGAGTGATTGTGGAAAAACTTGGAGACTTACACTGACTTCGCACTCTTCATGGAGTTCCACAGCCTCCAAAGCTTACGTTCTGCTTGGCATTGGCAAGTGGAGACTTGTGGCCCTGCGCGTGTTCCACAGCCAGAAGTGATTTGGGGCATTGCCTGCCTGTGGAAAGCTAATTTATTTTGGTTTTAGGACACCGCTGCACCTTGCTTGTGCGAACGGCCATGCAGACGTTGTTCGATTCCTGGTGCAAGAGAAGTGCCTGCTGAACCTTTTTGACAACACTGGCAGATCGCCACTCATGATGGTATGTGGAACACGTTACTCTGCTCTAAGTGGGGCTTTATCAATTGTGCTTCCAATGACAAGTGTCTTGCCGCATTCTTCACACCGACCTGTAGAGAAACATGAAAGTTGTAATCGGCACGTAATAGGCGTACACTAGCTCATCTCGGAAGACGCTCTTATCTTCCAGCACTGGGAAGCTGCTGTAGCTGTGACAGAGTGAAACACGGCACAAGTCCTTCCTTTTCTTTGTGTTGTTTGCAGGCAGTGGAGAGCCAGCATGAAGAATGCGTGGCGATTCTGCTAGAGCACCGTGCCGACCCAAACCTGGAAGGTTACAGAGGCAAGTCTGCCCTTCACCTGGCTGCCGCAGCTCCTAACACGTCTGTAGCAGAGATGTTAGTTGAGCATGGTGCACACCTTGAAGCAAAGGACTGTGTAAGTTTTGAATCTGGGCAGCACTGCTCTTTGGGAAAGGCACTTAATTCGTCTGGGTTGTTCTGACGGGGATTCTTTATCCTTTCAGGAGAGAAATACCCCGCTTCTTCTTGCCATCTCCAGCCATCATAAAGAGATGGTAAAGTTTCTTCTTCAAAAAGGAGCGAATGTGTGTGCTCGAAATTTCTTTGGAAGGTGAGGCATTGCTCCAAAGTGCACGTGGCTCTCCTTAGCATTGTCACTGGAATGAACAGGAGAAGGAGAGTCAGTGTTGTCCAAGAGACAATGGGCATCAAGTGAAACAAGAGGCCTTCCCACAGCTGCTTAGGAGAAACCCTCTCAGCATGAGGAAGGTTAATCAGGGGAGCAGGTGGCACCAGGGGTTTGAGCAGCCTCCATCCTATGAGGCTTTGAAGAGCAGAGTGGAAGAAGCCTTGAGCAACGTGCTCTGGCCTCGTGGCTGAGTCTGCTCTGGGGAGGCGGCTGGCCAGGAGCTGTCTGGAGGTGCCTTCCAGCCTCAGTCCTCCAGCACTCCCCTGTGTGTGGCTTTGCTTTCCCTGTGCTTGTAGGAATCGGGGAGGGAATTGTTTGGGGAGGAAACAGGGATTAGAATAACAACAACACAGAGCCTGCAAATGCTGCTATGTTTCATACCATCTTTTGGATGCTTTAGGACTGCACTTATGCTTGCCGCTTCTGCTGGGGAAACGGATGTAATAGAGCTACTTCTTTCCTACGGTGCCAACATTGCTTGCGATACGGCTGTGGATTATGCTCTCCGGTCGGGACATTCTGAGTGAGTGTTTTGTACGTCACTGTTAGAGCGGCTGAGTTGTCAGAGTGTCCGTGCTGATTTGTCACCCTTTGTGATAGATGCACAAAGGCTTAACGATATCTTCAGACCTTTCTTGAAGCTGGGCTCGGTGATGTCTTCTCATAAATCACCTTCCCAAGTCAAGAGAGGATTTGGAAGTAGAGGAGAACTTCCACCCACAAGGCTTTCTTAGAAATCCCGCTTGTGTTGCTAAGCCCAGTTCCGCTCCACTGACCAGGAAAGAGGCACCTTTTCTTTCAGTGGGGATCTTACCAGTGTCCCTTTAGATAAACCCTCAAAGAGATCCCTGGTGGTGTAGCAGGTCCACCATCATGGGGAGACTGACACCGCACACAGACAGTTCTGAACTGGTTCCAAGTCAGTTGCTGTCCTAGGCAAGAGCAAGGATACTAGGCAAGGATGTTTTGGATCTGACTGCCTGTATGTTCTCTCTATCTGCGTGTAGCCTTTGCAAGAAACTGGTAGAACATGCACGCTGTGAAAAGACGGGAGAAGCTTCTGCTGGCGCTGCACAAGACACAGCAGTCCCCAGCAGATTCTGCTCTCCGAGGACTGAGCGCTTTGCACTGGCCACACTTGCTTTGGATGGAGAAGGTAGGATCCTGAAGTGTGGAAGAGCTGATGAGGACAACTAATGTGGCCTGATGTCAGACCGCTTCCCGTATTTGGGGGCAGGGCTTGACTGGCAGGGAAAAGCAGAGTGCCAGGAATGCTCACACTGTCTCGCTTCGTCCATCCCTTGTAGGTGCCCTGCCAGCTGTAGGAGCAGAGCAGGAGGAAGAGGCTGAATTGCCCTGGGATCGCAAGGTACTTTCTGTGAAGGACCCACTGGGCTCCCATTTGGCTCGCTTACTTTGGGGCAAGTTTACCTCTGGGCTCGCTTACCTCTGTTGCTGCCTCTGCCACTTGTTTGTGACTGGGGCCCTTGAACTACTTGTGCTCCAGCCCAGCTGTTCAGTTTGCGCTGGGTTGGTGAAACTGCTGGGAGAACTGGGTCTCGCTGCAGCTGGCCTTTCAGTTAGAGTTCCAGTCTAGGGAAAGCATGTTCTACATAATGAAGCAGCAAAGATTATTCCTGCTGCTTAAAATCTTCTGAGCTTCTCAAAGGGGCTGGCCGGGAGTGGACTGTTGCTTTTCACCATACTTCACCAGTGCTCCGGTAACCTTTATGTGGCAATTCTTAACGCCAACAACGAAGAGATACCAGAGAATAGCATTGAGGGCTTGCAGCTCTGCTTTCAGCGTGCATTCCTTGGCCGCGAGCATGTTCTCAGAAGCAGCAGGGAGATTCCAGGCCATGCTTAAGCTCTGGCAGAACGAAGTCTGGCTTCTGCTTTACAACTGCTGAAATGCCATTGGAGGCAACAATAGTTCTGCAGATTCCATTCTCCACTGCCCGCCTTTTTGCGTAGGTAGAAAGCCCCTGCCCAGTCTCTCAGGCTATGTTCCAAGAAGAGAAAAAACGTTAAGCCTTCCCTCTGTTTTAAGAAACAGAAACCCTCACAAAGAGCTGCTGATAGTTGAGGCTAAGAAAGATGGAGAGAGGTCCCCAGCTGTGCCTGGTGGTGGTGCACTTCCAATCCTTTGTTTCAGTCAGAAGACTGACCTAGTTGTAGAACCTAATGAGTAAAAGCACAGCTCATATTCCCATGTTCTCACTGACTTTGTCATGCTCACGGAACACCATTTCTTTAGGATCAAGACAGACAGCTGCAGCTTGAGCTTCCTGGTGCTCCTGAAAGTCTGTCCGTGTCAGAAGCCCCACCTGAAGCTACTGAGAGCCAGCTCAGTGACACTGAGAAAGACGCAGAGTGCTTGCAAGAGGAATTGGAGATGGTTAAAGCTAAGGTATGGAAAGGCTGCACTATAGGGATAAATCCAAGGGTGGTTGTCCTTTCTCTTCCCTTCTTCCCCCTCTCTGCTGGTGACCAACACAACGGGCCCTTTGGGGAGCTTTTCACAAGCTGGAGGGACAAAGCAGTGCGTTAGGAGGCACCTTCCAGGGGGTAGGTTTGACCAGAGCAGTTTGCGCTTTCTCAAAACTTGGGTGTGCTCTGAGACACAGAGGGTGCGGCACCACTTGGGTGTGCTCTGACAACGGTTGTAAATTTTTTTTCATGTCTCTGTGTTGGGACCAGCATTGGCAGTGTCTGTGCCAGAGTCGCAGACAAAGCAGGCTGAGTTTTGTGCCAGCGTTCAGGAAATTCTGTAGAAAATCTACAGAGCTATAGGAGAGGGGTTAGTACAAAATGCAGTGAAGTAACATGCATGGGGGTTTGAGAGTGGAAGCAGTCAATTTCCCTCCCTAAAGACTAGGCTGACCACCATGGATTGATTCTTCCTTTGGTTTTGCAGGTGGAGGCATCGGAACAAGCGTGTATTGAGTCTGAGGTCTGGGTAAAATACCTGGAGACTGTACTGGAGGATAAGAAGAGAGAAGCAGCAGCTTCTTCCCAGAAAGTGCAAGGCTTTCTGGAGCCATTCTTTGGAACTGGAGCTCTCCAAAAGCTGGAAGAACGCATGCAAGGGTAGGCAGGGTAGTAAGACAGAGCGGCGAGACGCTGCTTTCTGGGACTGTGTGAACGCGAGGGAATTGCCTCGTCACATCACAGAAAGTTAATACAGGATTTGGAAAGAAGCCTTTGCTTTAGCTTATGTTCTTGCACACTGTTCTTTCCAACTGTGTGCTCTTGTGGAGTTCCCCAATAAGGCCTGTATTTCTCTTTCAGACTCAAAGCTGGAAGTGACAGATTGGAAGCCACAATCCAGCAACAAAGCAGACTGATTGAAGCCCTTCAGAGACACCAGCAAGCCTCTGCCTCAGTAAGTCAGTGATAAACTTCCCTCTTCCCTGTGAGCTCCTGCGCCTAGCTAAGTAGTTCTGTGGGGACAAAGTAAGATGAGATTTTTCTGCCAAGCTTAGGGGAGCCGAGTTCTTGACCAGCTGTGCTGACTGTAAGCTGCTCTGAAAATCCTGCCGGTCTGTTCCCCAGCTTTCTGGTTTTGAGAGTTTTCCCATGATACTACGGCAAGTCCTACAACACCAGGAAGTTCTTAGCACTAGAAAAAATAAGGGTTCACTGGAATGCACTGGTCTAGGTATTTTCTGCTTTAGACCAGTGGTGATATTGAAGATCTCAGGCTGCACTTGAGATATTCCTCCTGCGTGAGAGGTGGTAGTCAAGTTTGCACAATGCTGCACAGCCCCGACCTGACATGCCGCGCTGTGGCTAATAAAGCAGTTCCTCTTGGCGTAAAGGAGGGGCTTTCATCTGTGGCCTCTGTGAAGCAAATGATTCTTCTTGTCTGCCTGGGGAGGAGGGAGGTGAACATGAGCCCTGTACTCTACTGAGACTGGCAGGAGGGGAAGAGCGGCAGAGAGGTGTGAGGCAGGAAAGTTGCACGCAGCATGACTTTTCGCTTCTTTTTGTGCTTCTGTAGGCTCGTAATCACCCGGAGGACTTGGTAACTGCCTTTCAGTCAGCACAGACAACCGCAGACGGGCATCCACACCAGCAGGTATGGGAACGCTTTCTGTGAATGACTATTTTAGTCTTTGAATACCTGCTGGGCAGGTAGTGGGTGAAAAGACCAGGGGAGCCCTGGGAAACCCTCCTGCTTTTATGGCAGGGCACGTTCAAGGGAAGGGGAAGCCCTGCTACTCCTGCTTCCCCAGTACTGCTACCGAGTTCTGCCTAGGCTATCTGCACATACCACATGTAGATGCTGTCCCTGTGCTGGTTCTACCATGTATCGTTTCTGTTTTGAAAGCATCAGTGTCAGAGAACAGAAGAGAAGCTGGTCGAGTTGAAATGCCCAGTCGAAGTGCGCCTCGAGCAGGAAATGAAAAGCAACAGCGAACTGCGGAGAGAATGTCGCAGGTATGGCTTGTTAGCACTTTAAAGAGAGATCCCATAGAGTAGAAATCAAGCTTCATGGAGGCTGAATGTAAAAATAGGTGAGGGTAACTGTCTGTGAGCAAATTCAAGCCTCACGCTAGGTCTTACAAGGCTCTTCTGTACACGTGCCTATGGTTTTACAGAGCTGCCAAAAGAACTTCAAGTGCAGGTTGCCCTGCAATTCTCCTGGGAGGGCAGGAAGTCCCTTCTCCATTTATTCCTCCGTTCAGGTGCAAGGTGGACCCTCCAAGTGATCTGTGGCACTGGAATGCTGTTTTTTCTCAGTAACTCCTGGTCTGTCAAGCGTGTTAAAGAAGAAGCAAGGCTTCTCTATGCTGTTTATGTCTGAGAATGTGAAACAGGCTGGTAGTTCCTTCACCTCCTACCTCAATGTTTTCTTGACTAATTTGCTGCACAGGTTAAGGAGGCTTCTGAACGGAGCTCTGCAGAAACTAAGAGAATATGAGGCCAGAGAAAGAGAGCCCCAGTTCACTACTGCAAGAGACATGATGAGCAGCTGCTCTGAAGGGGCCAGTGAAGCTGATAAATTAACAGCAAAGGTGAGCTCTGGATTCTGCAGGATTTTGTGGTTTCTTTTTTTGTCTGTTAATGTCCATACCTCTGTTGTTCTTTTCTATGCTCCTTCTTGTATTGTGAGATGTCTGTTCTCTACTTGATGCTCCTTCTGTTGTCATACATAGCAGGTATTGCAGAAGGAGTCAAGTGCCCTTGTGGTGGCTCATTCTTAGTCCAAAGGCTCGTAGCGTTCTCGTGGCTTCACTGCCATTAGAAGAGTTCTCTTAAATGACAGGGAATGGCATTGTGTTTAGGCAGTGTAAAATGAAGATTAAGTTTCCGGGTTTTTGTTTGTTTTTATTTTTTGTTTGTGTTTGTTTTGAGGGATTTTTGTTTGTTCGTTTTCTATCTATTTATAAAAGGCAGGAACGTCCCGAGTGTATTTTTAGAAGGTGTAGAAAAGGTGTATTTCTGGGGGAGAAGACTAAGACAGCATCGCAGCTGGCCTTTGGGACTTAATGGGACATCTGCTATATCCTCCGTATCCTTGCAACCAAACATCAGCTTTGACCTAGAGAGAAAATGCGTTCCTCCAGCAGTTCTGTCAAAGTGGCCTCCTGAGGCACTGTTTCCAAAGCTTTCAGAGTAAGGGCAGGAAGAGTATTTGTTGCTCGTGCCTAGTCCGTTCTGCACTGCAGCGCTTCCCCCCACACACAATAGGCATTCTTTCTGGTGTCTGGGTAGAGGTGTGTTTGATGTCCCATGAGCAGAGGAGCATTTTGGGCAAGAGCGTCCCTAGCAAAAGAACCGAGGAAGGATGGAAACTTGGGGAATCCTGTCAGCAAAGATCTTAAAGCTGTTCTTCTCTTAAAAGACGAGCCTGCCTTTACTTTGCTTTTAATACCGAGTCAGAAGGTGACAAAGACCATCTTGACGCCCTACCCCTTTATGCATTGCTCTCCACAGCTCAATGAACTTTCGCAGCAGCTGGAGATGGAGTCTGGAAAACGCAGGCAGCTAGAAGCACAAAATTGCGACCTGCAAGAAGAGCTGTCTGCTCTGCGTGGGTCTCAGGAAAAAATGGAGAAGAGCAATGGCCAGCTGCAAGAAGAGGTGGCATGCATCAAAGCTCTTCTGAAGACTTACAAGGTGGGTCACAGGCAAAAGCAACAGCATGAGACAGAGATAAGAAAGAGCCTGACAAGGAACAAGTGCTCGGACCAGAAGTCGCAGGTGATGTTTGTATTTGGGGTCTTGCCCCTCATTCTTTCTGTGAGGCGCTGTTCTCCACAGGCACAGAAGTCCCTGTGAAATGTGTATGGAGCCTTTGGAAAAGGCTTACTTTCTCCTTCAGACTAAAATGAATGGTTGACCTGTGGGAGTTTCCGGCTTCTGCCTTCACTGCTGGTGGTAGTGAGGAGGCAAGTGGCCTCCCCTGAGTGAGGCTGGGCCCTTGAAACTGGGTATGTGTGACTGATGGGGGGATGGTTCTCTTCTTCTTTGTGGTGATGGAAATTTCATTATCTGCTTCAGACACGGGCAGCCTCTCCAGACATGCAAGAGCTGACAAGATCCCCTCCTTGTGCTTCTCTGAGAAAGAACCTAAAGCACAGAAGCAGAGGTGCTGACTCTGAAGAGGAGGATGGAGGGAGAAAGACACCACAAGAGCATACTTTTCCAGATGAGTCCATTCAGGCAAAACTGGAAAGGTACAAGCGCTACTATCTGGAGGAACAAAAGCTCAGAGAAGGTCTAGAAAATGACTTGCAAAGGTATGTCCAGACTGGGTTTTGGAGTGAAAGCAAGATGCTGCTTTTTCCTTGTACGTTCTCCTCCTAAAATCCCTCTTGTATACCTGACCAACATTACGTCAGTAAATATGCCTATAGTCACTCTCATAGTCACTCTCTGCCTGGGGCCTGCTCCTGCGGGGGCTCTCCATGGGCCGCAGCCTCCTCCAGGCCACATCCACCTGCTCCACCGGGGGCTCCTCCACAGGCTGCAGCATGGAGATCCTGGACTCTTCTCACAGAGGCCAACCCTGCAGCCCGTTACAGCCAAAACCTTGCCACGTACACCCAGTACAGCGATGTAAGGCAGAAAAGAGGAACTGCATGTCCTATTGTCATGACAACAAACTAAGAATGCTTAAAGAAGTAGGAGCCTTCTAGATAGTAGAATCTGATTCTGTGAAGTCTACGGCTTTGGCTGCCATTTCAGCAGCATGTCTGAGATTTGAGATTTCCTTAGGCAGGGGAGGATATCCCTGACTCTTTATGCAGGTGATGCATCTTCCAGAAGAAGCCACATAAATACACAGCATTGGCGGTACTTTTCCACAATGGATGCAAGCTCTCCAAAAACCTCAAATCAAATGATGTTTTTGTGTTTAGATGCCATTAATCCCTTCCACTCTCAGAAGTCGAATGTTGGTCAAAGACCTGGAGAGTAGCTTTGCCAAACTGTAACCAAATATAATTCTTGCATGCATCTGACTTTTTCAGAGCTCGTCAGCGTCTAGACGAAAACAACGCTAAGCTCCACCGGAAGCACCACTGAAGCCTGCGTGGCTCAGGTCAGCATTCATAAATGTTATTCTCAACCCCTCTTAAAGCATATCTGTGAGCAAGCTTACGCTTCTGAGCCTCAAGTTAGAATCCCTTTGTGGTTCCAAAACACACCTTCTTTATGCTAAAACAACTGCTAAGCATCAGAAGAGTACACAACTGTATGGGGGCGGGCTGAAGACCTCTGGTCATTGGGGGGTGTGCAAAATACAGAGTGCCCTTCTTCTTCTGCAAAGCCGTAAGGGAAAGAGTGAAGGGAAAGAAAGGGAGAATAGACAAAATAACCGTACAAATGGTAATAGGAGAACAGGCACCAGACAAAGACATGCCGCACTGAAGGCTGCGTTAGGGCCTGGTTGCAGCAAGAAGATGTTTGCCTTTTCAAAGGCAGATCCTTTTCAACGTTTTCAAGGTGAATGCGGAAGCTGTATTTTAGGAGTAGTGTTCCAAAGAATGCCCAGTTTGAATGCTTAGAGAGTAGGGACACTTGAGGATGAAGAGGGCTGCAGAGGACTAAGTCTAAGGACTGATGAGCAAGAGTCATTTGCAGGTTCCCTCACAACGTTCTGTGTGTAGCCTGTGGTATTTCCTTCACTAACTTCTGGAATACTGGTAATTGGAGGTGAAAAGGTGTTCCTGCCTTGTGCATTTTCTTCTTATTGTGTGTTTCCCTGTTTTCACAGCTGGATATCATTACTGATCAGATGAAGGTGGAGCAGACAAAGTCCCAGTCCAGAAAACAAGCCATAGTTCTACCAAGATGGAAGATGACTGCCAACACTTGCCTTCTGCCCCCTAATTTGGGCAGTTTCCAGGCCGTGAGCAAAAGCAGCCATTGCCCCCACCACGCTGGCAAGAACGCAGCGGTTCTGTGCAGATAACAGCCTGCCTTTAATTCCAAGTTCTGTCGCCCGCCTTGGCATTTAATAAACCATGTCATGTAGTGTGGGTCTTTGTCTGTTCCCTTCTCCCTTACGGACTTTGCTTCTCCTCTCCCATGCCCATGTGACTGTTCCCTCTGATTCCTTCTGCTCGTCTCTCTTACTGACCAGGAGCATCCTGTGAACATCAAATGTATTTTTTCCGTTGTGGGAAGCAGACCAACCCTCTTGCAGATGTGTCCTGTGAGTTACACAGTACCAAGGGAAACTCCTGGGTGAACTAGGGACAAGGGCTTGGGATGGAAAAAGGGAGAATACACAAAGACAGAGGTGTCATTTGCCTCTTGTGGCTGGAAATGGTTCCCTTGCAAAAGGGATAGCCCACGACAAGCGGGGGACCTCAACCACACTGTCCATGAGGCTGGCAGAGAGCTTTAATGCTGCGGCCAGATTTCTGAATGCAGGAGAAATGATTTGTAGGCTTCAAACCAGCATCCTCTGAGACCCGGGCTCTCCCATATAAAGAGATCTTCTGCCACTCATCTGGCAAATTCAGGGAGGGCTGAAGGCAGAGGAAAACACCACCTGCGCACCCACTCCATCCAGCAATTGCCCCAATCCCCTGAAGTCCCTTTTGATAGTCTCCAGGCTTCTCTCAGCAGTTTCATCACTGCCACCCTGAATTCTCACTAATGGGTAATAATCGGAGGGGGGCTAACGAGGTCAGGAAGTTTCCTGGTAATGTCCTTGACCCGAGCCCCAGGTAGGCTGCAGACTTCCCCACGGGTAGGGTCGAGCTGACATATGGGGCCCTCTGTTCCCTTCAGAAGGGAGTCGCCTACAACCATTACCCTTCTTTCCTTCTTGTTGGAGGAAGTCTTGAGGCGTGGAGTCAACTTGCTGGGTCCTTGCGGCTCCCTTGACTGCCTCCAGCGGCCTCGATGCGGAAAATCGCCTGCCCGCCGCGATCCACTCTCCGCAACAGCACGCGACTGCCTTGGACTGCAAACCTCTACGGAGGGAGCAAAAGAAGGGGGCAGGGGGAAGTTCTCATTCCCTGTGAAGGAGTTACTTTGCAAGACCCCTTGTTTGCCTATGGAGTGACTGTGGGACACACCTCTGTGGTGGTTTTACTCAGGTGGGCAGCTGAGCTCCATCACAACCGCTCACTCACTCCCACTCCTCAAAGGGAAAAGGGGGAGAAAATACGATGAAAAGGGCTCAAGGGTTGAGACAAGAACAGGGAGTTCACTCAACAGCTATTGTGAAGGGCAAAACAAACTCAGAGTATGGAAATTAGTAAAATCTATTGGCTGTTACTTAGTAACAAGCCAGAGAAGTGAGAAACAAAGGAAAGAAACCAAAGCCAACTTCGTCCCACCCAACCTCTTCCACCTCCTCCCCCTGAGCGGCACAGGGGAATGGGGGCTGCGGTCAGTCTGAAGCCAGGGATAGAAGAATGGGGGCTTGCTTAATCATATTAATGATTAATGATTAAAGGATTTATCTGTGAAAGCAACACACTTGACGCTCAGGACGTATGTCTTGACACTGAGCAAGGTGTTTTCCACTTTGAAATTCATCCAAATACTAGTCAAAAGACTGTGCTTATATATTGGTCAAGGCTGTGTGTGTTTAAGAACTGCTTGTGCTTTTGCAGAAGTAGATAAGGAGAATATTACTCTCCCTAGCAAAAATCATTCTAACTTTTGTATTT